>NW_024344241.1:8326286-8441005 GCF_902729225.1 Pteropus medius | reverse complement strand
TTTCAATGTGCCCATTGCACTTGAAGTGAGTGTTTATTCATGATTTTGCCTGAGTTCTTCATATAAGTCATGAAGCCCTTTTTCCTCAGAGGTGGGCAGTGAACATTAGTTAAGATCAGGTAGACTATAAAAAATGCATACACTTCCCCTGACTCTCAGCCTGGCTAACTCCTATTTGTCCAAAAATGTATGTCTTAGATGTCAGCTCTCCAAGAAATCGTTGCTGAAGACCCAAGTTGAGGTCAGA
Organism: Pteropus medius; assembly: GCF_902729225.1. Classification (NCBI taxonomy): domain Eukaryota; kingdom Metazoa; phylum Chordata; class Mammalia; order Chiroptera; family Pteropodidae; genus Pteropus; species Pteropus medius. The sequence goes on along the minus strand of NW_024344241.1, from coordinate 8,440,758 downwards.
CAACCTCTTTTCTCCTGCCCTTGTGTCCTGGGCCTCCTTCTTCCATGCAAGTTCTAGATGCTAGTGTTTCAGAGAAGTGAATAAAATGCTTTGCTGCTTTCAAGGGATCAGCAGGTAAATAACTACAAAATAGCAGATCTGTGTTGATCTTGACACAAAGAAGGGGCTCAATATGGAGAACCCTGAGAAGGTTTCAGGAAAAGAGTGGGGCAAAAGTAAGAATAATTTATGTCACTTTCCAAAGAATTTCCTGTGGGTTGCCTACCAACAAAAACTAGAGCAGCCCACAGTGATTAATGTATTAAATCTAGTGGATCTAGTCCTAGAACTCTTAAGTATAGAGTGTAAATTGCATGAACATTTAATGTACAAAAAGGTAGACAGGTCAACTCAAGTAAAAAAAGTGTGGCATTTTTCTTTCTACTCCATCCCCCTCTAATTTCTCCTTATGGTTCATAGCACCAATAACCCTTTCTCCTCCAAAGCCTGTACAATCAGATGGACTACCTCATTTTGAGAAAAACTAACTAAAAGGGGTTAAAATGGTAAACAAATGGGTTGAGATTTTCCCCTACAGATGCTCTTACTAGATTAGAAAGAATGGAGAATGGAAGTAGCTGATGTTAGGCAGAGCTATAATGGACATTTGTCATTCTTGTTTGTCCATTTACCATCTTAGCTTCTTTTCTCAGTTTAGGGTTGTCTTGTAGGTCATGACAGGAGACCAAGGCTGCTCTTGCTGTGAGAAGCTGACTCTTGCCTCCCCAGGCTCCCTGGCACACAGGCAAGGGCATAGGCTCTGCCCATCAATGTCTCCCTTTGGATCTGACTTAGAAGGTGGCAATGCATAGAAGTCCTCTGGCAGTAACTTCCTCTAGTTTTGCAGAGGTGGCATCTATTGGCCACTATGGTGGAGGCTGTCGTCTTGGTGATGTCAGTGTGATAGACATCAGTGGTGTGGCCATGTGACATTACTCCCAGTATGTGATGTCATTGTGGGAACTTCCCAACTTGCAGCCTCTAAGACTGGTTCTCCAGCCCTCCCAGAGAGTCTGTGAGGTATGCTTTATTTTTTAATACATTATTTTTCTTCTGAATTTAGCCTGAATTGGCTTCTGTTGCAACTGAGAAATTTGACTGGACAGGATGGGTGGAGCCTTGGAGAATGGACCTAAGACTGCTTCTCTCAAGTAACCTCAGGTGTCAAAGGGCCTTTCATTCATCTGGTCAAACCATCCTGCAGTTCTCAACAGGACAGAATTCTGGGAAGGAGAAAGCACTATCTGCCCATGCCTAGGAAAAGATAAGATGGAGAAAATGGTGGCTAGAGAATAGAATTTCTGACCCAGAGACGTGGGGTAGATGAGCATATGCTCCCCACTGTCCCTGAAAATCTACCTGGAACACATCTCACTCCATCCTATGGGGGTGAGGCAGATCTTCCCAATGTACTCTCCACAACCTCCGCTTCACACATAGCAGGTTCCCAGCAAATGTAGATGCTTCTCCTTTCCTGTGTTGCATTAGTGCAAATGCATATCACAGCCAAGCCTGCTGGAGGCCTGTGGCCTGACTGGTTCTTCCTAGCTGAGCTCTCTCTTTTCTCCCCTCCTTCTTTCCAAACATGGCTAGATGCCTATTCTTCTAGAGTCCTTGGCCCATCCCCCCAGGAAGCAGAAGGCTATGAGTGTCATCATGTTTAGAGAAGATGAGACCCAGATCAAGGACAGGACAGCCTCAAAAATGGAGGGCAGTGGAGGGAGCCAGCAACCACTAAACAGAGAACAAGGTCAGAGCCTGGATGTTGGGCTGAAGGCTCAGTATGCCTGTAAGAAAAAAGTTGTGGTTCTCTAATACAATATAGAGGATATGGGGGGGATTTGTTCTCCTGTTGACATAAGGCAATGAAGGGAAGAGAAGAACTATAATGTTGTACTCTAATATGTGTTCTAAGAAATACATATTGTCTCATGGGAGAATTGATGATCTCTTGTGGATAATTATCCTAAGCACAATAGCTATTAGATATGATAGTATGTATCACATTAAATTTGTAATAAGCTTTATATTTTTATAGTACTAAGCCTTGTTCTTGTTTGTTAAATCTCCTATTGCCTGTTAAGATGCTTATCTGTTCATAACTCTAAAAACATAGAGGTAATATCAGTTTGGTGCAACCAGATTATTCCCCACCACCCAGACAGATATTCCCTTTCTCTCTCACCCCCCATCATCTCCATCTCTACACAGAACTGTTTTAGAGAATGACAATATATGTAATAAATAGGATATTAGGGTAAATTAAAAAGAAGATATAAAAAGACACTATGAGCCTAATATTATGTCATGTATAAATATTAAAGTTGATTAGGAATTATGCAACAGGAGAAGTCTAATCAGAATTAATGATTCCTTTTGATATCTCATGATATCAAAAAAGTGCACAGAATTACAACTCCACTAACTAATTGAATAATTCTGGAGCAGGAGGAAAAGGAAAAAGGAAGTAAAATGGAATTCCCAAACTGTCCCTGACATTGACCCCATGATGTGTCTGTGATTAATGCTCATATAGTGAAGGTCATCCAATTTTTCTCACTTCACAACTCAAATGACTGTTTGACTACCACATTTTCTTTTAATCAGTGCACAATGCTGGATGGGGCTGAGGGTGAGTCAGGGGAGGATAGGAGTCCCAGAATCTTCAGGAAGCATGCGGGATGGCCACATGGAAGAGATACTGGCATCATAGTCCTGAAACTTTCCATGCACAAAATACTTCTTTCACTACAAAGAGCCCACTGGCCAAAAGATTCAATCATAGCAGCACAAAAACACAGTCAGGAAATTCAAAGAAAACAGATGGCCTTAGTTTTAATGAGATACCAGGAAGCTGAAAATTGACTTTTATTCAGCATCAAACATGAAGTACTAATCCATACTTCAAACATGTAGACCTCATCGTGATATAAGGACCTAATAGCAAACCATACAAACTGGAGTATTACCTAAAGAGTTGTCCCTGATCCGTACTGTAGTGCTTCGACCCATGGGTGGGATCACTTGGAGGAGACAGCAGCGTGGGCGGCTCTCTTGGAGGAGACAGCAGCAGCAGTAGGAAGTTAATGGGCTTTGGAGCCTGAAGCCCTGAACTGATTCTCTCTCTTCTTACTAATTTTATGACCTTGGGCATGTTACTCAGCCTAAACATACTCATCCAGTAAAATGGGAGTAATCACAGTGTATTGCCCTGGCAAGGTGGCAGTGAAGATTTCCACCTAAAGTGACACATAGTGAATGTGAATCTCCTCCTCCCACTTACATGAAATTCAGGCAAGTTGCTCATTCTCTTTCAACTTTTCTTATTTTTTAATGAGTAGCAGTAATAGCTGCTGCCATGTTCTACCCATAGGTGTTATGAAGATCCACTTTACAGTTGTTTCTGTAATCCCTAAATGTTTACCTTCTCAGAGTAAAGAGTTATATAGAAGCAGCTGATTTCCCCCCTAAATAATAAAGCCTTATTATGTTACCTGTAATTATCCAGTTGTGATAATGTAACCCATTATTAAGGTTATGTTGCTCTGTAGAACATTGCTATTTAAACCTAGTAAAATAAAGAAACTTTTGTTTCCATATTAGATAAAATTAGCACAGCTCCCAGTTCTATTGTAGGAGGTCACTTATGGTAGCAGCCTCCAAGACAGCCCCTAAGGACCCCCTCCTTTGTCCAGCCCCCTTCTGTGTTGTATCCATAGTTAGTCTGCGTAACCAATAGGACATGGTAGAAGTGATGGTAAAAGCCCTCGGTATCTGATCTCTATCTTGAATCACTGGCTCTAGAGGAAGCAGTTGCCCATCCTGGAGATATTCAGGCAACTTTTGGAGATATCCATTGGGCAAAGAAGTGAAATCTCAGCCAATAAGCACAAACCATGGAGGCCTGCTAACAACTACATGAAGTGGACTCTCTCTCAGCTGAGCCTTTAAATGAGTACAGTCCTGGCTGACAGCTTGATTGCCACCTCATGATAGAAACTGAACCAGAACTCTCTAGCTAAATGCTTCTGGAGTCCTGGCCCACAGAAACTGTGATATAGTGTTTGTTGTCTTAAGTTGCTAAGTTTGGGGTAATTTGTTATTCAATAATAAGTAACTAATACAGTTCTTGATTAACATATACAATCACACATATACATGTGAACACATATTCATTAAGAAATCTTTAGCATACTTTCAACTTGATAATTATATTTTATTCTGGAGTCCTGACCTAAAGTTGTCCATACTGAAGTACCATCTTATCATGATGTCCTTTAGTTCTTTAGCTGGGAGATGTCAGTTCTGACACCCAAAATGTACCCATCTCACATCAAATTCCAACATATATCGAAGACTATATCCTACTTTGAAACAAAGAGACCTTCTTAGCTTCTTTACCAAAGAAAGACAAATCTAAATGAAAGTATTCACTCTACTAAAGAGAAAAAATGTTATTAGACTCATCCTATAAGATGAAAGGAAAAAACAAATTTTATGACCTGTGGAAAAATCTGTTAAGCAGAATAAGGAATCAATGAATTCTTGGTGCATTGTTTGTTGGTTAAAGAGATTCTGCTGAAGAATTTATAACATGGGTTATTATTAAAAAATAAACCAAAAAAATGAATGATTAATTTATACATATACCAATTCTTATGCTTTAAAATATATTGGAGATTTTATAAGACTCCAAAGATACTACTATTCAGTATTTATGTAAAATACAGTACATAAGTACATTGGTAAAAGATTTAAAAAGATTATGCCTTAGATTTGTCATGACCTATTAAATTCTGTATCTATAATTTAGTTAATCCCTGAATCCTTTGCCATCATCATGAGATGAAACACCCTTAATGAACAAAATGATTTGTTTATTACATAAAATGAGTCATGAAATAAAACTATTTCTGGTTTAGACTATGAAATCTAGTAACTGAGTAATGTTGCCATGAAGTACAGTGATCTAAATATAATAGTAATGATATTAACTAAAAAATATTGGAGATAAGTAAAAGAAAGTAAGTAGACAAAAACTAGAATATGTAGGTGTGCCATTACTAATTAAATTTTGAAGATGTGGTTTGTTGAGTAACTAAAGCTGTTTTCAAACAAGTTTGGTGTGCTTTATGGTGTACTTCAATCCATTACATAATGAAAATATCCACAATAATGATGTTCAGAAGATTGAAGGGCTGTCTGTGGGCCTTTGAGAAAGACAAGTGGACTTGAAGAAATGTGGCATTGCTCTTTGAAATCAGAGAAAAGAGCAGACCAAATGTCATCAAATCAAGCAAGAACTAGATCTTGGCTCTTTGAAGAACTTTCCACAATCTACCTCGACTTAATTCAAACTTGAATAATTAGAAATTTCCCGAATGCTCAGGCCCTTTTTTATTCAAACTTGAATCCTCAGAATCCAATAATGATAAAACATTTAGAAACATCTCCAAGGCCAGAAACTCAAACAAATTAGAAGTAAAACCACTAAAAGTATGTGATCTTTTAAATATATGCACAAAAGGCATTTGGCAAAATTTAACACCCATTATTTTTTAAAAACTTTTAGAAAATTAGGTATAGAAGGGAACTTCCTCAAACTGATAATCTACAAACAAAACCTAAAAAGAAAGATTGAATGTTTTGCTTTCCCCCTAAGATGAAGAATAAAACGAAGATAAATACTCTTACCATTTTATTCAAAATTGTACTCATGTCTTATTACATTTCTATTAAGGTAAGAAAAACAAAAACTATAAAGATTAGAAAAGAATAAGTAAAACTGTCTCTGTAGATGACAATGGTTTATCTAGGAAATCCTATGAAATGTATAAAACAATCACTAAAACTTATACAAGTAATCATCAAAGTCCAGGATACAGGAGTCAATTATAGTTTTAGCACTAATATTTTAATAACAATTGCAAAAGAATTTTTTTTAATTTACATAAGAGCCCTCAGAAATATAATTCAAAGGTAAAACATACGAGAAAACAATTGTAAGCCAAATTTTGATTGAGACAAAATTATAGTTATATGAGTCAACCAACAAAACATTAAGTTGTTTTGTTTTGTTAACCTACAAATCTGAGTAAGTTAATAAATAACAAAATTTTATAACAAATATTTAAAAAGACTCCTAAGTTGCTATTTCAGAGTAAAAGATACGGAGGAAGCAGAAAGTCTGATTTCCTTTTGCAAAGAATATATGATTTGGTAATAGAAATAAAATAAATCCATACAAAACAATTAGGTAACACTTAAATGTTAATCCATGAGATAGAGATTCAGAATTCTATAAGACAGTAAATCTGAGTATGGACTAGAATAGTCAAAAAGTAAATAGGGTTTAGGCCTAATGACAATAGCTCATTTATATTATGCAGCATTTTACTGTTTTCTAAGTACTTTCAGATGTTTTCTCTTAACTCTTAAAACTACTGTGAGATGAACAGGGTTTAACATGTTCTCTTTTTTATAGAAGAGCCTGAGATCATATAACTGGAAAGTTGTGGCATAGGATCAGAACTTAGGTCCTCCGTCCCTTCATTTTCCAGGTGGGCGGGGAAGGACTGCATGAGCAGAACTTGTCAGGAGTGAAGATGGGGCTAGGTGGCTTGGATGTAGTACAGGGTGAACATAATAATGTAAGACCAGAAAATCAAACTGGATGGGTCAGGCAGAGCCTGATGATAGAAAAATCACACATGAGCGTGTGCACACACACACACACACACACACACACACACACACACACAAGCCAGTCTCTTTTTAATGAGGAAAGGCAGTTTAGTGGTGTAGAGCTCAGATTTAGGTGGCAGGCTCACAGGAGTTCTAACCTCAAACCCAGCATTACTGTGTGACCTCATGCAAGCTATAGTCCTGCATCTGAAAAATGACCAACACTGTTCAGCAGGATAGCTTCATATTCTTTTCCTTAAAGAGGGCTCCCTAATTGTATGAGCTTCAGGCCCCAAGGAATCTAGATCTTTCTCTGTACTCCATAATATTAGCTACTCTTATTTTGTAACATGTAACATGTAACATGAAATCTTGTCACTCTAGATGGAGTCACAAGGGTGACAGAGTAGGAAGGAACAGAGTCCACATCCTAAATACCCGCATCTCCAAACACCAAGAACATTAGCAGGTAGTGACAGCAATAATAAATACTTGTAGAACTGGGCAGATCTTTATCAGAATTTTGAAAAGTTCAGTCTGTCAATGTTCAAATGCATTTGAAGGGAAAAAAATTCTAAAACTTTGTCAGATTCCTCCTAAATTGAGACAATTTTTGCCATGTGTCCAGTCCCCTCTAGGCCGCCCAGATCTATCTAGGAGGCGGCAACCAGAATGCCATCTTTCAAACTGATTTGGTGAATTCTTTTCTACACAGAGATCAATCAGCCATTTGACTGGAATTAGAGCCAAATGTCCTCAAAATATGATTCTATTCATTGCAATGATAATTATTTAATGGAAGTTAGCTATTCCAAAGGTCCAGGCTCAATGCTTTACACACAAAACTCTATAGTAATAATGTGAGCTGGGTACTAGCTCAATTCCTTTTTTACTTGTCAAGAAACTGAGAGGATAAGATCCTTGAACAAGTCACACAGCAACCAAGTGGCAGAGCTTGGATATGAGCTTGCACTCTGAGTTCCATGCTGCTCTACCTCTCTTGAGTCAGATAGAACCATAGACCATGAGAGCCAAAGGCAACAGCCAGCACTCACATAACCCAATTTTAGACTTTATATAAAATCACAGATAGTGGCAGAACCAGAGAATCACAACAGAAAAAAAAGGCCCTGTCTACTCTCTCAGATGCAAGAATCTTTGGAATTCTTCTATCATCTCTATTCTCACAGTCCAGGAGAAGCCCTCCTCACCAAACACCTGTGCCTCTCAGAATGACAAGTGCTGAGCACCACCTTGTAATGTTGACAGGAAAGCCAGTGCTCAATCTCCTGACCCAAACTGACCAAGAGAACACTTGTTGAGCCCCTGCCTCTCTTCAGGGAAAGGTGAGCTGAGAGTAAGAAGTGGTTATTTATGTAGATTTCGCTTTAGAACAACTACAGTCAGGGTGGCAGTTGACTGGTGAGTAGGTCAAAATAATAATAAAACGCTCTTTATTTGAGGTCATAGAAATTGCTTAATTACATACTGTATTATGTTAGGACTTTGCTGGAGCTTCCAGCCTCCTATAACTCATTGAACCTCCAGCTCCGCTTCTCTGGGCATGACCTGCAGAACCTTGCCACTGGTTGAGTAGTTTCCATGTAGACTCCAGGTCCTCTGGCCTTGACAATTGGGTGACCTGGCAAACAGAGATTAGGAGAACAGCACTCCAAATTAATGTGAGAATCAAGAAAGTTTTAGTTTGGTGGTAATATGTCTCCCTGTCTGAAAAACATCTCTTTATTTTCTTTCTAAACAAACAAAAAAAATGCTTTCTTCTGTGTTGCTTGGTCACTCAACAAGGAAAAAGGAACTGTTTCTATTCTTTATCATTTAGTATTTATTTAGTGTACAGAGGTTGAGTCCAAAGCCTGTGAAAAATCCCGTACATAAACTGGAAATTCTGGCTTCTTAATGAATTTGTTCATGTCATTTTATTTTGGGATATGTAGATTTCCTTTTCACTGATTGTCAAGAGAATGTTTAGTATTACTGAGGGTTCGGTTTTCTGTTTGTTTGAGTTTTTGTTTTTGTTTTTGTTTCTTTTTTGTCTTTAAAAGAACTGCAAAGTTGTGTTACAGCAGCAAGCCTCAGGTAAATTTTTATATTTCTCTGTTTCCTTTCTTATTTTAGAAAAGAAAGTGTGCTAAGGGAAAACTGAATATAAGAACTTAAAAATGCATTAGTGGGGTTAAGTGGTTTTGGACAACGTTGTCAGGTACGGCAGTAGGAAAGGAAAATATATAAGAAAGAAGTATCACTTCAAAAATTTTTAATTGTAAAGTTAATCCTCGACTTTTTAATCCACATTCTCTAGAATGTTCACCAACAGTGCAGTGTAAAAATCCTTTATATTTGTTTGTATTCATGGATGAAGAATAAAAGAAGGATTAAAAAACAATAGGAAAAAAATTGGAACATCATCAAATTATATATTTAGGATATACTAAAGCATTACTTTATTAAAAATTAACCTAATGGCTGAATGAGTAGCTGAGATTTTTTTAAGTGAGAAGTACACAGTTTAGATCAAAAGTGAATTAGAAAACCTAATGTCATAGAGATAGTATGCTATGAAAAATAAAATTCCTCTAAATGATAAAATTACGAACAACATGGTTTTAGAAATAGCACTGGTCTGAGAGTGAAAAGACTCTGGTTCTATGTCCATTTCTACCACCAAATCAATATGCAGCTTTGGCCTTGAACTGTCTATACCTGAGTTTTCTCATCTGTAAAAGAAGCAGCTCAACTAGATGATCTCTAACGCCACTCATAGAAATATGAATCTACTGTCATTTGCATTTTTATCAATGGCAGTTTACTTTTCTTCTATTTAAGCCTTTAATTTGAGAGTATGTCTGATTTAGGTACAAAAATATATGTTAGCCACTTGTTTCTCCAATCACATTTTTTATAATCTCAGAAAACATTCCATTTTCTGGCTTTGGCAAACCACAGAGATCATCAAATGATACGGACATTAGAAACTTCCCATATAGGTATTGTAGTCTTGTAGCTTTTTCCACTCCCTTAAGATCCATTCCTACTACAAACTATCTTGTTCATCTTAATGTTCTCATATCCCTTTCAAAAAAAATGTTTTAAGCTAGTAGGAAAGTTACTGCTGTCTGAGGCTGAGGGTAACAGGTATCATAATTCAGCCACAAAGTTCTTGCTTATTATAGGAGCTGGTTCAGCTTTCCTCTCATCAAGACTTAATCTGTTTAACATTCCTTCACCCTACCTAGACTCCTATGCCAGGTTTAGCTCCCTGCAAGATTCACAATATGGCACTTCCTTCCACCATATGTGCCTCTCTTTATTTTGCCCCTACCGAATGCCATAACTAGCAGCCAATTGGCAAAAGGAACTGAAGAGATGGGGGAAGGGGCCTTGAAGGCAGGTATAATAAGCAGTTTGACATAGACAAACAACAGATTCATAGCTGAAATTTTTACTTATTGTGGTAGGTTGAACTATACACTCCCTGAAAATTCATATGTTGAAGTCTTAACCTCTAGTATCTCAGATTGTGACCTTATTTAGAGACAGGGTCTTTAAAAAAGTGATTAAGTTAAAATGAGGTCATTATAGTGGGTCCTAATCCAATCTGATTGAGTTCCTTATAAGAAGGGAGATTAGGACACAGTCACTCACAGAGAGCAGACCTTGTGAAGATACAAAGGGAAGACGACCATCTACAAGCCAAATCGAAAGGCTTCAGGAGGAACCAACCCTGCTGACACCTTGACCTCAGACTTCCAGCTTCCTGAAGTGTGAGGAAATAAATTTCTGTTGTTTAAATCTGTGGTACTTTGTTATGGCAGCTCTACCACATTAATATACATCAAATAATTGTGTTAGTGGGCACTCAAAGTTAAGTTGCAGGAGAACATTTTGAAGGATCCAGGAATGCTTCTGTAGGGGTTAATCAGTGCTCACTTATCGATTGACTTATCTGGTGCTCTCCTGAAACCCAAAGGGATTATTTTGTCTAGGGGTTACCCTCATGATGCCTAGGCCCAAACTAGAATCTAAATTGCTGTTTAGTGAATGGCCTGCTGAGTCAAAGGCAGAGCAAAGACGGTGGAATTAAGATGGCTTTTCATTATAAGACTGGAAAGGGGTTTGGCACATAATAGGTGCCCAATAAATATTTGTTCAGTGAGTGAGCAAAGCCTTTGGGAGGCTGATGAATTCCCTCCTCCAGGCTGGGGATTTTTCTACTCAAAGAACCTATCTATAGTCAGAGCTTCCTCCTACTTTTTCAGACCTCCAACTCTCCTCCTCTTTCAGCCTCTAAGATAATGCTCAGGTCTTCTCTCAGAATTTTTTCTGAACTACATTCCCCTTCTCTTTTCAGTAACAAAATCTCATAGATTGCATTTCAAAAGACAACATAGTTTCACCTCTAGGGAGATTCCTGAGAGAATGGTAATTGTCCTATAACATGTGGGGCAAAGAAGTGATCTTTCTCAGAGCTGTTTCATCTTTCTCCCAAGGTCAAATTTTTCCTCTAAGGATAACAACATTAGCTGATGTTGACATTTTGCTTTTGCAATTTACAAAGCAATTTAATGTGTATTATCTCATTTAATCTTTACAACAACTCAGCAAGGCAATTTTTATTAGTAAAGAGGCACCTCAGGAAGATAATATCTTTGTGTATAGATGTAGTATTTATTAACTTATCTAAACAGCCCCTACCACCATTCTACATCTGAAATTATTTACAATGATGAATTACAACAAGACAAAAAGTATTTAGAAGATCTCACAGAGCTGGTAAGAAAATCTGACTTTTCTTTTATCACCTAGAAACCATAATGGCACATGGGTGGCATGAATCTAATGGTCTCCCTGCATCCACAAAAGACATCTTAAGCATGCACACTTCCCAACTGGGCTGGACACCACCCCTCCCACACAGACTCTGCAATACATTATGTTGTTTCCATATGCAAGTAAATGTTCGTGAGAGAGCCTGACTGGCTTTGATCAACAGTTATGATATTTATTTGTACCTGTCAATGCTGCAGATAATTTGATGACTAAATTTAAAGTGTGTTCAGGAATGCCCTTTCTAATATTTTGCCCTTGTGTTTCTTATTTTTTCTGGGGAGTCAGGGATAGTGGGCAACATTCTATTCATAAATGTCCAAAATAATTCTTACCAAGCCAAGCCTGAACCAGCAGCTTGTGCATTGGACAAGACAACGAACCCCCAAAAGCATTCGCCTACAACATTACCACGAACTGCTGGAAGCAGTAAAGGAAGCCAGCTACTGTCTCTCCTTGTCAGATGCACTTTATCTTCCCATGAAGCTCACACGTCCAAGTCTTAACAAGAGTTGCCAAATACAGACATCTTGGGGAGAGGATGATTTTTTTTTTCCATTCCTAAGCATGAATCGTGGAATACTAAAAGCACTAACAGTTGAGCTACCATACGCGAACCCCTTAGCTTTGGTGTTTCGTGCTGAGTTGAGCAGCTTGCTTTCTTATGCTCCCTCAGCAGCACCCAGAGAGCTGATGAAAGCTATTGTCATCTCAGATGGTCTCTTCTGTTGAACAACGGTCTTTGAAAGGTGGCTTTCACAGAGCATTTGGGACCAGGAGAGAAGGCAGGTTAGCAGGCAAAGAATGTAAATTTATAAGGCTAGATTTGTTTCTGAGATCATCATCAAAAATGATATGTTTGACTTCTTAAAAACCAAGAAAACTTTCAGTTAAGTTGCCACTTTCATCAGCTTTTATAATATCTTGCTTTTGCTTTGCATTTGATCAAAGACAATAATCATTTTCCTCCACCTTCACAAGTTGGTTCTGCGTTGTTTTGCTTGCCTAGGGAATAAAATATAAAATGACTTTCATGCTTGCTTATTGCATGCCTAATTCCCATGTAGTTGGCATTCTTAGGAAAAAGTAGAATTTTCAGTGAATACATGATAGAAGATGTGTGGGACTGAACTGTACATATATCTTCAGGCTCATTCAAACCATGTCCCCACCAGCTGAATTCACACCTACTCAAGGGGCAGATCTAGCCCAGTCTCTTCCCATGGACACAGCCAACCCAAGCAGTACTCTGGGCATGCATAAAACTACTGTAGGAGTGCCACTCCCAACACACACATATATACACACACATGCACACACACACACCCATACATAGACATGCACATCTAGACTGCATCTTATAGCCCATTTTAATAGGCTTTTACTCAATCCAAATTATGCTTATTCTTTTTCTCCCAGTGAATTTTGAATTACTTGTGTGTTTAGACTGAAGCTTCTTTTAAACTTACATTTCTGTCTCAATGTGGAGCATCAGAAGAAAATGGCCCCATGGGACTCACTGTCCAGGTTTAGCTGCCATGAGCTTCCCTGTCGGGAGGGTTAGAGCAACCAGCATAATAAATATGCTGAATTCAGATGTGGACAGTGAAACAATTCACAAAATGCAGCAAAAATTACAGTCCTTCCACATAAATGATGGTCGTTGACTCCGGAGGGAAGAGAAACTACAAGAGAAATGAAAGACTGAACACCCAAACTAAAATAACTTCTTAAAGCATCTTTAAAATCATTTTCACTTATTTTTCCTATTGACACAAGCCGCACTAGATGCTTTCTAGAACCACGGTCTCTCCACCAGAGTAAAAAATTACTCCTAATTTAGTTGTTCCTCTGGTCTGCTGAAATTGATCTCAAAATACAGGAATAGATAAATCCAAATAAAAAGGAGTCAAGGTTCAGCAAAAATAGCAAGACAATGAGTACACTTCCTACAATGGCAGCCAAAATACAATTTCCTAAATCCTTTTCTTGGTGTCCATGAAAGAAGGAGATCACAAACTATCAGTCCTTGGCATAGATTCATGAGATAAAAATAATCGAATAACCAAATCAATGAAAACTTAGAGGAAATTCTGTCCAACTTCCTATTTTAGCCGAAGAGTAAAATGAGATCCAGAGGATTGAAACAACTCACTCAAGATCACTAAGGTGGTTAGTGGCAAAACTGGGCTTAGAGTCCTATTTTCTTGGCTCCTCATTATGGACTTACAGAATCTCAAAGTGAGAAGAACCACCCAGTCCAATCAGCACGTTACCACACCTGCACCAAGTGTGGGACCAGTTTATGCCTGAGCTCTATGGGGTGAGACTGACCTCACTGCTTCCCAGGACAGCCCGTCTTGACTTGAACATCTCTGAATGTAAAAATGTCTTAGTTTCCACCCCAGTCTTACTTCTGCCTTTAGAGGCTCTATACATGTTTCACCTTGCTTCCCTAGGTCCTGACTTCAGAGTCAAAGGTAGCTGTGTATTCTTCAGTCTTTCAGTCATTCTCCTGAGGCATAGTGTCAGGCTCTTTTGCAAGCTGGTCTCTGTGCTTTGGGTATATTGTGTCCTTGTCTTCTTAAATGCATTGCCCTAAACTGAATGCCAGTACTTTGGAAGTGGTTACACTAGCCTAAAGAGGGAGGGGAAATTCAGCATGACAGGAGGAAACATCCTGCCATAATGCAGCCAAAGACAGAGTAAGCAAACAGTTGACATCTATCTTCTGCCATAAGCCCTAAGTTCTTTTCCTACTTTATCCTGCTGCTAAGCCTTGGACTAGTAGTGAACTCAAGTAAAGAGATTTTATATTTAAGCTTCTAATATGTCATTTTATCTTATTCTGCCTCTCCTTTTAATCTGTGCTGTGAAACTCTTTCCAATCTTGATCCAGACTGTACTTCCAAATGTGTTTATCCTGAGGCAGGACACAGCTGAGTGGTGTGGCTCAGCATAAGAAGTGTCTTATCAAGTCACTGCTGCTCATCAGATAGATCAGCCTTTGCTGGATGTAGTCATTGAATCTGTTAAAGAATTGCCATCATACTGACCTCTAGCTTTTGTTTTGTATACAAGGATATCATCAGGAGAAACTGTGCCGAAGGCCTTGCTGAATACCCCACAGTGGCAGCATTTCCTTGACCTTCCAATCTAGTGGTCTTGTCAAAAGAAACAGTGGATTTGCTTTAATGTGACTTGTATCTGTGGATCTAGACTTGTGTATTTAACACTACTGCCTTGCCGCTCCAGCAAATATTGATGAGTATGCCCCATGCCCTGACTGTCAGCTCTGACACTTAAAGTCTGGAGAGCACCTACCCAATTTAAAGGAGGGGGTTGTCTGTGAAGGCACCAGAAACCACTGAGATTGCCGGGCTCTGTCTACCCCAGAGCTCGGCTAGTCGTGTTTCCAATGAACTGCCTGTCTTTTCTTTCATGGGATCTCAAGAAGACAAAAGATGACCAGGGAGTGGTCCAGTGCTGCTGCCCATGTATAATACAGCAGGAATTTGGGCATCAGGTAGCTTGTCTGCTCTACTTCAGAGAGAAGTCCTCAGACCTTCTTCATCTTCAGAATTCCTTACCACCTCCTCTGGAAACAGCCCTAGCTGCTGCCTGCTTCTGGTTCAACTATCAGCTCCCTGAAAGCCTGTTTTTACCTCTTTCCCAGTCTCCTCTGCTGCTAATAAGAGACGTTCACTATAGGGCCTGTCTGAATGGGTTTTCTGAATTTATGTTGCAAAAGAATCCCATTGTAGTAACAGAATAAAGAATTTCAATCAAGCTAAAAAAAAAATACGTATGGAGCCTGTGATCCTGTATTAAACTAATTAATGTGCCACTAGTCAATTTGGATTCCAGAGAAAAATACTTCTCATTAACAGTAATGTAAGAACCCTCTGTGTTTGCTAAGCCGCTAATCTTCCTAATCAGAATACCATTTAAAATCATTACATACAATTCATTATTGCATAAATATTTTTGCTATCATTCTTCAGTGTGTAGGTGGGATCTCCAATGGGCAGATAGTGATAATGAGCCTCCAGCTGTTCTTAAAAACAAAAGTCTCTTTAACAAATAGTTACAAAAACTGAAGTCATTCTTAAAGAAAGCTTTTAGGAAAGTCTCCTTCATAGAGGATTCTTGAAGAAACACTGACCTATTTAGTAGTTACAGGACATGCTCTCATGGAGACAAAATATAATGTCCATATATTGGATCCCATTGAATCTAATACCATCAGTTCTCTGCTCCATTCTAGCAATACTATTTAATGTTTGGAATGCAGATAGTACTGCACGTGCTATGGACTTTGCGAAGCGGGGGAACATACACTGTTTAATCTGATCCTTACAACATAGAGTAAGCACAAATGTGAACTCTTTCTGTTTAAAAGACACAAACTCTTTGAGTTTGAGAGACTTAGTCACAATTGCTAGGCTAATTAGCATAAAGGTCAGGTTTCTTTAACCCAAGACATAAACTCTTCAGGAGAGAAACAGCAAGATGGAAGAACTATGAAGTTGGAACCAACCAGACTTGAATTCCAATCTTAGCTCTACTTCCTGCTAAACATGTGGCCTTGAACTAGTCATGTAAGTGCTCTGACTTCAAGTCTTCTTATCTATAAAATGAAAGCATTCCCAACATTTGGGATGGTGGTGAGAACTGGAAATGACACATGTAATGTGCTTGACATATACTAGTTGCTACCCTACTACCACAGTGTTTCCACTGACCTTGGTCTTGGTCTTCCTCACTACACAACAGCATTTTCCAAAGTGCATTCCGCAAAACACATGTGCCAGGAAATATTCTCCAAAAGAGGGTCTCATTATTAAGTGGATTTGGAGATCTTGTCTACTTTATCTCCCTCTTTGAAATTAGCATTTTAAGAGCTCCACCAGACTTTAATCTCCATGAGGGAAGAGAACACACTTGTCTTGCTCTACACTGTCTTCACAGGGCCTGTCTATACAAAGCCTGAACCATATTGACAAATGAGCGAATGAATGAATGAATGGAAGGCATAAGAAGTCCTGTTTCAGGGGGAAAAAAAAACTCTTTAACGTTGTGAGATCCAGCATTTTCAAAACCTGTATCCTGAGAAATGTTATTCTAGAAAAATAAATCATCTGCAGCCCTGCTCTGGATGTGAGGTATCTGCTATTGGGGAGATCATATTAAGTAGATCCAACGAGTCATCTCTTCTAGCCAGTGACAATTTTATAAAAAGCCCAGACTGACTTTCCCATACCTAAAGATAAAGCTGGCTGCCATCCACCAATTAATTTAAAAAATGCAAATTTCAATTTCACTGTTAGCTTATGGGAAAAAATATTTAGGAAGGAAGATTAATGTGATGCAAATCTATAATGCATTCCAAAAGGAAATAAAAACTTTCTCTTATAGGCATTAAAATGAATTAACTGAATCCCAACTCCACCCATTAACCTGATATCGAGACTTAAAACACTATTTAAATTTCTCCCTAGGAAGAAAAAAAAGATGGTGTTTCTACAATCATGAAGACATTTCAAATATAGTCATTTTATTTTCACAGAAATGTTTGTAAATGTGACCATCGCCAAGGAAAAGCTCTCAACAGTGATGAAAGGTGTATGATAGGAGCAGGAGTATTGTTCTCCAAGAGGCACACCCTTGAATCTCCCTTGACGAGATGCCATGGAGCATGACTAAAGAACACACAGCAGCCTCGCAGCTCCTAGTTTGAGGTGGAAAGGGTTACTTTCTCCTGTAGGTCACTAAATGTCTTAGTCTGCTTGGGCTGCCATAACAAAATACCACAGACTGGGTGTCTTAAACAATAAACATTTATTTTTTCCAGCTATGGAGGCAGAAAGTCCAAAAGGAAGGTGCCAGCTGATTCGGTTTCTGGTGAGAGCTCACTTCCTGGTTTGTAGGCAGTTGCCTCTTTACTATGTCTTCACATGATCTTTCTTTCTCTTCTTATAATTCAGTCCTATTGGATTAGAGCCCCATCTTCATGACCTCATTTTATCTTTATCATATCCTCATAGGTCTTATTTCCAAATACAGTTACATTGGAGTTAGGGCTTGAACATATGAATGGGGAAAACATAAACATTCGATCTATAACACTAACCTTTGCTAAAACAAACATTACCAGCAAAGACCTGCAATGTCAACTGCCTTGCATTTTTGAGACATCCCGAAGTTGAACAAATTTGATGTAAACTATGAGTGTTATCTCTAAAGATAGTACTGTCCAACCACAACTAAGTTCAGCAATAAGGATCAGGAGGATATTTCGCACACCTGACACACCTGGTCCCAAGAGCTGCATTAAACTTGAGAAAAAAACAGCAATAAAAATGTCCCCAGACAACCCAAGTGTCTAATGCACAGATAAATGGATAAACAAAATGTAGTATATATGTATAATGGAATATGATTCAACTTTTAAAAGGAAGGCAATTCTGACACATGCTACAACATGGATGAACCTTGAGGACATTACGCTCAGTGAAATAAGCCAGTCATAAAAGGACAAACACTGTAGGATTCCATTTATATGAGATTCATAGAGACGGAGAGTAGAATGGTGATTGCCAAAAGATGAGGGGAAAGAAAAGCGGGAGGAATGGGGGTGATTGTTTAATGGGCACAAAGTTTCAATTTGGTGAGGTAAAAAGGTTGTAGATGTAGATAGTGGTGATGGTTGCATAACAATGTGAACATACTTAACACTACTTAAAATTGCTAAGATGATACATTTTATGTTATGTGTATTTTACCATAATTTTTAAAAATAGCACCAGACATTATTTTAAAAAAAGAAAACACCTCCCCCAAAGAAGATCTTTATGCAGTCTCCTCAGCACGGCAAAGCAAGTTTCTTTCCCATCCTGGTGACCCGACCACAGATAGCCACTACAAATACTTTCTCCTTACCAAACCTGGAATTGTTGGCACTTGTGAGAAATAGGGATATTTCTATAGTGGTTTCTGTTTAAGCCTGGACTTAGCTCTCATGGTGGGATAAGGACTATGTTGGGGCAGTAGAGTTGTGGAAAGCTCTTCAACATTTCATAACACACTTTCTAACTTCATCAGCACTTTCAGCATTGTCTCGAGATGTAAAAGCATCATGTCTTGGCAGTAGTTTTCACAATTCTTTCACAATTCTTGCTCTCTACAGTGTTTTTTTTAAACACCTCTGCCCATAAATGCAACACAAAAAAAGTTGCCTTATGAGTCATAGAACTAGAACACACACTAAGTCCATCTACTAATCTTAATGTAATTTGCTCCTTAGTCATTATCAGGCCCATTAGATCAATATGTAGTGTGCATTTCTTTGAAAATAAGGGCCTCTATAAAAACTACCATTGTAAATAGAGTAATAAAGAAATCCACAAAGAATTTCATCAAAAGGAATTTTTAAAATGTAAAAGTTGATTTGTTTTGAAGTCATTCAGGATGAATTATCAAACAGGATTTCCCTGTCTACTCTGGGCATTGACTGTTCTTAAAATTTACATATGAAAAAAAATCATGATGGCTTATCTGAGCAGTAGGGACAAATGCTGAAGTCTCTTAGTGGAGATCAACTTTGCACAGGAAAAACAGCATACAGACTCAAAGCGTAGAACATAGAATTCAACTAACTAGTTTCCTTTCCTAAGGTTGACCTTGGCCATACTCGTCTCATTTCCACACACAAAAAGATGGATGTCTCAGCACTGCCCTATGCAGAAAGAGGCTCACAAGAAAGGCATTTGTTCTCTTCTCAGCAGACCCAGTAAGAAAATTAGGAAGATTTTGTTGTTGTTTGCAAGGAATGGGACAGAAGTTAATATTGTTTCCACACCCAACATGATTTATTCCAACTTCTTTACCTTATAAATAAAATGGAGAAAGTTGAACCTCACAAAGCAAAGTGAGATTCCATTAGAAAAGTCCAAGAAGAGCTTGAGAGAAACAGGCATTATTACTCACAAAATACACACACAGACATAATATACATACACTCAGACATATTCACCCTCTCACACACACACTCACTCACACTCAAACACTTTCACACTTCACACACATACACTGACAAACATTCACACTCATATACTCATATACATATACTCATGCACACACACATTCACACTTACTCACATGCACATTCATGCACACACCACACTCTCTATCTTAGCTCTGCCTAGGGTTAGTAAGCACAAGACAAGCACCATCCCTCCTCCCTCTGGAGCCCAGAGCAGACTGTAACTGCCCATGACACCATCCTCTACCTTCAAGTCTAGACTTGCCGCTCAGCCCCTCTCAGCTCTTCAGACAGCGTCTATTCCTCCATCTAGTTGACAGCTGAACTGGAGCCTTTGTGCTCTCCTAATCTAAGCTTCATCATTCTTGAATTCAGAAATCTTAAAAGAGTAGAATTTCATATTAGTGGAATTATTTTTTTGTGCTATTTGTCAAGAATAAATGGAATTTTGTATTAGTGGAATTATTTTTTTGCCTATTTGTCTAAATGAGAAAAAAAATATATACTACTGTAAAAGATAGGTTATATGGCTTCTTAAATGTCAACCTGATTTTTCCCTTGGCTTACTTTTTAATTATGGCATTACCCTGAAATGTCTCCAAAAGTAGACATAAGACAGAAATGTTCTACAAGGGCTCTGATTTGAGTCATGGACCTGTATAGGTCAATTCAGACTGTGTGTCCCTTGTCCCTAGAATTTTGTGAGCTTCATGGATGAATCCAAATGTACAGGATGAAATGGGATGACTTTGACACTCCAGAGATCTGAAAGGAAACCATGTCATATCTATTTAACTAAGCTTATTAAATAGAATTGTTAATTCCATTGAAGTAAGCTAAAAAAATTTGAATGGCTCTCCTTCCTTTTCTCTATTCTGTGTGTATGTGTGTGTGTTATTCAATGATATTAATGACCAATCAATGATATAAATGATGACAATATTATTTTATCTATAAAGTGGGGTGGGTGAACATATATCTGTTTTTCAAGGAAAGAGAAGGGAGGACAGAAATTTTCTGATTAAGTTGGTTTCACAGACGTAAAAATTATAGGTATATCAATCTAACTTCCAGTACCAACTTCTTTAAGCCTCAGGAACTACATGGTCCTTCTGTCCAATAAGCAGTAGCTTTAAACAAATAATTAACATAGCTAAAAACCTTGGTAGGACAAAGACTAATGAAAGAAAATTGGAACTTTCCAATGACGCTTTTTGTATGAAATACTTTAAGAAGCATCACCTACAAGTACCTTTTTCGGTGTGTCCCAAAACCAGAACACATTCCAAAGTTATTCTCGGTGTGGAACAAGATGCTAAGACATCTTGGTCCTCTTGCTAGTTTCTCACCAAGAGTGGAAAAGGTGGGTAAACACATGATGTGGAGACGAGGAACAGTGACCTCTACACATGTCTGTATAGTTAGTGGGCCAAAGATAGGAGAGATTATGTGACTATAGGATAGAAGGGTGGGCTCTTGGGTTCCATAATGGGTTCCCCAACACTTCCTTTCTCACTTCAGAGCCCTGATTTTGAGTAAACAGACCCTATACTTCAATTAATAAAATATAAAGAAAAAAGAGGTATATATCGAACGTAGTTTAAAATATACTGGCTGAAAGTCAAACAGAGGAAGGCTTAATAAAATAAACCAGGGTGTGGGTTTCACCACACACGTAGTGTACAGTGCCACGGCCCATCAAATCTTCCTCCTCTGAGTGAACCTCGCATTTCCATTCATCCTTCAAGACAGGGCTGGATCAAAAGTGACCTTATTAAGTCCTTCCCAGAGAACTCTTCTTATCTGGGCTTCCTAGAACCCCACTCATCTAGTACTGATCATGTAGCATTATAACTGTTGGTTAGTCAGCTTGCTACCCTGGAATTCAGAGTTCTTTGAAAGGGGGACTGTCTTTAATCTTTGTGTCTGCAGTTCAGTGCCTGGCAGTAAAGATGCTAGGTAAATGATGCTGAGCATTGATCTGAACACAGACCTGACTGAATCAACAGCCATTTGCTGACTATCTGTCTTCAGGCTGAAACCTGACAAGACACCATGGGAAATGAAGAATAAGTCAAAGACATGCTTGTTTTTCCTAAATACCTGATACTTTTGATGAAAAAGATACACTTGGAAGGCAAAGTGCACACTATAGACACATTTCTAAAGTAACCTATAGGAGAGCGATGAGAGCTTTACAAGTTAGGGAAGCTACTTGGAAGAGAGGTGAAGGTCTTGGCACTGGGAATGTAAAAGAGGACCTAGTTTCAATTGAGAAGGAAAGTGACAGGGAAAAGGAATGCCATGAACAGAGAGGCAGCTGACTGTAGGGTTTGTGAGCATAACCTTTGAGCAGTTAGTTCTGTGTTAAAATGCTTGCTGCACATCTTTGCTAACTATGTGGTTTTGGGTAAATTCCTTAGATGTTCTCTGCCTCCGTTTTCTCTCTAAAATGGAGACAATGACAGTAACCTTAAAATGTGTATAGATTAAATGGGATAATGCAGGTAAAACCCTTAGCATGATGCAGTGTAAAAGCTCTCTTCAATATTAGCACGCAGCAAGCAGGAATAAGTCTAACCTGCTCATGAGAAAGGAAGACTAGCTATGCCAGTGTTGATGCCCCATGAGAAGTATACAGACCTTGGCTTAGAGAAATATAGTGGGTCTGGATTATGGTGGGCTTGGAAAACCAGATGAACTTAAGCATGATGAACGTGGGAAGAAACTGGAAGTTCCAGAAGGGGTTCCCCTGACCCCAATGAGGATAAGGAGCAGAGCCTGTAGTCCTGGTCCTGAGTCTTCTCACCTCACTCCTACCAAACACACTAACTACCTAATGAGGTGTCCAATAAATTAAACTTTCTCTAGTGCTTTCATTACTGTGTGAAGTTTATTTTCCATTAACAAGGAGTGCCTAAAACAGGCTAAAATAACAGAACCTCTTCTCATCTCTAACTTTGTTTGACTTCATAACCTCAGCTCTAGTAACATGACCTTCTGCTCCTCATTTTTTGCACCTTCAAAATATAGATGAGCCAGCACTTCCCCATGGTATTGGGAGAATGAACATCAAATCTACTGGAAACCATGGAACCTATCACCCTAAAAGGGCTGAAATCTTCACATCCTACTGTCCCTGAAGTCCATGCCATTCTGGATTTTCCTCTCTTCCATTTTCATGTATTTTGTTATCCTTTAAAGTGGGAAATGGATGGACGATGAGGTGTCCAAGTGGTTAAGGCAATGGACTGCTAAAGTAGGGAATGATTTTCCCACAAAACACATTTGTGCATGCAGCTATTTTCTCTCTCTCTCTTCCACACAATACTTATTTGTTCCAAATCTCCACAATCCTTTCAAATCATGAAAACTAAGATACTATCTGTCACTAGCTCCCAAGAGGTTTTGTTTAAGTTCTACCAGTACTCACGGTACACTGGAACCAGCTCATGCCAGTTCACTAGTTTTTAATTTAACAAAACTAGTTGTTAAATTTTCAAGTCTATGAACTGGTTGTGAAACAACTGATGATTTGAAATTGCCCTCAGTGGGAATATTTACACTACGGAAATCAGCACATGCTGTAAATCAGGGCTTGATTTATTGTTTTGTTGATTATCTAGATCTAAAAGAATAATAGAGAAAACGTAAATACTGAAGATTAAACTTTAATATGTGTTGACTGTAGACATTACATTGTGAATAGCACAAAGTAATTAAGAAAATATAACTCCAGCATTTGAAAACTACTGTTTGATTCAACAAAAAAGTGGCTCACATCATGTCTTCATTGTTTCACTTCCGTCTCACTTGTTAATGGTGAACAAAATATCAACCGACATTCATATTGGAATCACATTCTAGAGCCAGCACTGCATCCACTACCGACATCCATAGCACAGAATTCCCTGGGGAAGGATGACATTTGGTAATTTCATTACCATGGCTAGCCCTCCTCAGTCTTCATGCAAAATGGTTGACCCTTCCCCTGACTGTCTACCCTGCTCTCATCATACCAATTATCCTTCAATTTGCACTTCAAAAAACAAAGAGGACCTCTAAAAATCTCCAATTGTGGGTACCATCTACTCGTTTTTTCTTTATTCACAGGCTTTGGAGTTTGAGAATTTCCCAGCAATGAGATTGTGAAATAAATAGGAGTACATCTTAAGCAAGTCATATATGAATGACAGGAAGGGAAATAACATTCCCTCAGGATGGGCATTATCAAATATTTAGAACAAACTCTAAAGAAACTCAACTTGGCTTCATTATTCTACACATTTTATTTTGCATTTCTGGAAAATTTGCACATGGGTATAAAATTGTTCTTGCAAACTAATTGCACCTACAATCAGCTAATTGGAGAGGCAAGGATCCAGCAATGCTTACAATTAGGTAATTGCAATTATAATTCCTTAACTAAGAACAATGATCATTTTTAGATAGCACTTACAGTTATTTTTCAAGCAGTTTATAAGCATCATGTACTTATTCTTTCAATAACCTTGCACACCACACCCATTTTATGATGGTGAATTGAACAGAGAGAGAAGACCAAACAAAGGCTCTCTGATTATGATTAGAGAGAAACTGTGCAAACTCAAACATATAAATATCACTCCTCATTTTAAAATCAGTAACGGCTCCCAGTATCCATTAAGTAAGTTCTAAATTCTTTAACAAGGCATGCAGGCCCTTCCTCATCGTGTCCAGTCTATTTCACTTGTCTGATTCCCATTCTTTCCTACTTTCCCAAAAGCACTCTAGGTTTCAGCCACACAACCCTGTGCTATTCCCAGTGCATGACACACTCAAAGGTACCACCAGATATTTGCAAGTATCCCTCTGTTAAAAGCCCTTCTTTTTCTTCCTTATTTGGAAAATGTCACCAAACTCAGCTGTCACCACTTCTGAAGAGCCTTCCTCAGAGACCCAGGTAAAGTTAATCACTACAACTCTGGCACTCCAAGGCAAACTGTCTCATGCATGATATTAAAACTAAGTTTTTCCTTATGTGTTTGCCTTTTGAATTAGATTATGAACTTTTCCAGGGTAAAAATAGTTTCTCATTTACCTCTGTATCTACTTCTGCCCCTAGAAACCAGGTATGTACTCAACAATGCTTGTGGGGTTAAAAAAAAAAAAAATGAAGTTGGTCTGTCCAAGGAAGGCTATGGACATTTAGTTCTGGTCTCTTTGACAAAGTGACTGAATCAGCTGAGGAGAAGGTCTCAAGTCTAATGGAGAGAGGGGATGGCATCTAAAGAGGATGCTGAATGAATCTGCAGGTTGCCTGAGCTCAAACAATAAGCCATCCAAGTGAAGCCCCACCTCTATCAGAAACAGGAAAAGCCCTCCTCCTACCATACTGGCAGAGTGAGGAGCTATCTCTCATCCTGGAAGGCCTCCTTATGCTGCCTATATTATTTCTTCCTTTGGTAGTAAAATATTTGACAACTTAAAATGAGATTTCTATCCAAAAGTGACTTGCTATTTTTTTCCACAGAATCAGTTTGCATTTTGAAATGTTCTATTCTAACTCAAAGCACCACTGCTACTGACCCAATTGCTCAAGCCAGTGTGGACCTCCCTGGGCACAAAGCCCAATCCACATTACCTCTTGAATTCCTCTCTTGTCCATCATCTCCTTTTCATCCTCACTGGTACCGCCTCAGTGCAGGTCCCCCCAGCACTCACCTGAGTCATTACAGCCACTTCCAATTTGTCTTCCTGTCATCAATCCTAGCCTCTTAAACTTAATCCAAACCCTCAGCTTCCTCTTCATTTCATACAAAATAAAGTCTAAATGCCTAGGCCTGGCATTCAAATATTATGACCTACCCTTTATCTAAATCGGCACTGTCCAAT
Organism: Pteropus medius; assembly: GCF_902729225.1. Lineage (NCBI taxonomy): Eukaryota > Metazoa > Chordata > Mammalia > Chiroptera > Pteropodidae > Pteropus > Pteropus medius. The sequence continues at coordinate 8,415,272 of NW_024344241.1, read as the reverse complement.
ATGGTAGTGATAAGCCGCTTGGGCTACTTAAATTTAAATTTGAACTAAGTAACATTGAATAAAAATAAAATTTCTCAGTTGTATTAGTTATACTTCAAGTGCTCAAACGCCACCTATAACTTCTAGTTACTATATTGGACAGTGCGGCTCTAGAACATTGCTCTAGATATGCCTAGAAAGAAAAAACCAAGCAGCTTCTCTGGGCTGTTCTTCAGTGGCACCTTCAAACAAAGAGGAGGATCTACCACTGTTCCAAGCAGGCTATTCCAAGTGTTTTATCAGAGCAAGAGTTCCTGAGTGTCCCTTTCCTAGGACAGAGGGCATGATCACAGCAGTTTAATGACAAATGAGATTCTGCTTGAGAAACTTCTAGGCAAAGTACCATTGTACAGAGGGACTTGGAAAGTTTGAGGACTCTAGCCCTTCCCTGGAATGAATTGGGACTTGCTCAACAGTTGACCGTCAGAGCTCGGGGTGACATTACTATTTAACCTAGTGGTTCTCAATCTTGGTTACGCATGAAAATAAGTCCTTTATCAATGTTCAGGCTCCATCCCAGACCAATCAACTCAAGATCCTGAAGATAGATCCCAGGCATTGACACAGTACTGCAGAGCTCCCTGGTGATTTAAGTGTGTACTTTGGATTGAGAATCACCGGTTGAGCCCAACAAAATGTTACTCCTGTTTTGGTCTTCTTTTTCTTACCATTTTTCTCCATAGGCACACATTCATAATAAAATGAGTAGAAAATCAGAATTCCTTTCTCCTAATTTGATATAAATTCTTGGTTAAGTATATTGATATAAAATTGATGCTATTCATTATTTTTAAATTACATTTAGAAACATTTTGCTGACATTTCTACAGCAATTTTCTCCTGAAGGTCACTGGATCATGAGATGAAGAGAGTTTAACACAGACCTCACCCTGTTCTAACTCCTAACCCTTCTTCGAGTCATTCAACTTCTGAATGCTGCATTGTTATTTCATTTGTAGTCTATTGTATATATTTGATGTGGATTTACACACATGATTGATTCTACCACCAAAAATTTGAGAGCATTTGTCAGTATTTACTCATGCCTAAAAAGCAAATAAAAAGCAATTTGTTTCTTTCTGCTTATTTTAAGAACAACTAAACTGTGTAAGCAACAAAAAAAGTCTTGTGCCACAATATTGGGCTGACCAGCTTTAAGTTAAGAAGTCATAGAATTTTAGAGCTTGCAAGCACCTTGAAATCTATAAATCAATGGCTTCATTTTACAGGTGAATCTCGGATACTGTAGGGCTTGCCCAAGGCCAGCTGATTAATACTGGAGCTGAAAGGAACTTTGGTTTCCTGCCTCGCAGCCGCGAGCTGCCAGAGTGTAAGAGGAGAACACTACTGAATAATTGAGGAAAACAAGGGTTTGCATTGTTCTTTCAACAATTTAGCTTTAAAACTGAAATTATAAAGCTTTGCACTGAGACACTCAAATACTCTCTCGCCCAGGTCGCTTTTCATGCAATTACCAGCATTTACGACAGAGATATGCACATGTATGTTTTCCTTTCACACTAACCAAAGCTCACATAGCTTTCTTTATCCCCTGCTCAAACAGCTCAATTCAGCATAGGTTGATGACTGGGGTCTCCTTCATATGTGGCAGGCACTCTGCAAGTACTTCATGGGCACCATCTCATTTACTCCTCACCATAATCCTCTGAGATCACTACTATTGTTACATTAAGTTTGAAGATTAGGAAACTCAAGTTTAGAGACATTAGATTAGTGTGCCCAAGGTCACCCAGGCAGTAAGTGGCAGAGCTGATATTTGAACCTTGATCTGCATAATTTGAGCCCAGGCTGTGAAGCACCACAATGTACCGCTGAAGAGTTAATCCTAAAATATTAACCCAGTCCTTTTGTTCAGATAGCTTCTACTTCACCACATGTCTGGAAAACTTCCTTAAAATGCTTCCTTGTACAGTTCACAAGCCCCCTTCACCCACAGTTGGGACCCTAAGATTTCTGGTCGGCTACTCCTCATAACTACATGCCATGATCCTATTTCATGTTTTATGGAAGTATTTAAGTAATCAGTTTAGATCTTCATCCTAAGAAGTCCCCACTGCCCTGATTTGAAGCCAGCCTCCCTTGTCAGCCCATTAGATGTGTTGTCAACAAGTCGAAGCCAAATATCACCCCCATAGAGGGGCCTCTTCTTGCTGTGACTAATTGAACCTCACAGTGCTTCAGAAACAACCCTTGTTCACTTAACTGTGAGGTCTGCTCAGCAAAATAAGCCTCCAGTTTATGCCTTCCAGGAATTTACTTCAATAATTAATTTGAAGAAGATTCCCTCTCTCCTTTTTTTGTCCCTCACATTCAACTCTAAATATAATCACCAGCACCCACTGGTTGTATTTTGATAGAACTAGTTTAGCACATTCTCTAAAAGCATGAAGGTTATTCCTTTTAATCATGACGGTTGTTCTTAACACAAGACAGATATTACACTGAATAGTTTTGTTACCACAAAGAAACAAGATCCTTCAATAACAGATCAACAGACTTGCTAAATATAGTTCCTGTATAGTTGTAAGAACCTTCTTCTCTTAGAACTCTTTGGCAACCATATAATATGTTATGCCCTTAACAATGTCCCCAAATGACTTTGTATTTCTGGTCATAAAAATGCAAAGTGAATCACTCTTTAGGGATCTTCTAGGCTATTTTGAGTAGACCAGCTCCCATAACTACACATTTCATTCATTCACTCATTCATTCAATAATGTTTTGTTGGGTCAGCACTTGTGCTAGGCACTGAGAAGTCACACACACACATGTATATACACACATACACATACATTCTCACAAAAACACAAAGTACTCCAGTTTATCTTTAAAGAAGTCACTCTCTAGTAAGGAAAACAGACACATATCTGACAGTACCATATAATAAGTACATAATGCAAGTACAGTTCCTATAGGAGCACAGAGGAGCAACACTGAATCCAAATCAGGAGAAGTTTTCCAATGGAGGAAATATCTGAGTCGTACACAAAGAAGAAAAAGCTGATACAAAGAAGGAAATTTATCCAAAATTAGTTGAATGGATAGATGAATGAATGAGTGAATAAATGAATGAGTGAATGAATTCATAGAGGAGAGATGTGATAGACATGCAAATGACATCAATAGCTATAACAGAGTTTGCCTTAGGCACTGTGGATTGTGGAGGAGCCCGCATCTAAGCTCTACTGAACCCAAAGGAGTTCTCTAGGGAGAAGTGCTTGAATATGGACTAGGAGTCACCCAACAGAGGAAAGGCTTTCCAGGCTGCAGGAAGGGCCTGCTCAGCGGCACCAAGAAGAGAGAGCTTAGCATGTTCGATAAATGTTTGATTTCTCTAAAACAGGGGTTGAGTTAGGGTGAGGGGCCAAGAAGGAAGGCTGAACATGTACCTCAGGTCACAGATTATAGAGAGCCAGCAGAGGAATTTGGGTCTTGTCCTGGAAATGATGACGAGTTATGCAAGGATGGCTGATTATATGGCTTCTGATTCAGAAAGTTGCTTGTGCTAGTGGTAATTTGGCAGGTGGCCTGGAGAAGTGGTCAGCATTCTGAGTCTATTGCAATAATTCCAAGAGAAATTATGAAAATACAGAGTAGGACTACTGCAGTGGACAAAACAAGACTTGGTTGGATATTTTAAAAATACATACTTAAGGGATTGTTAACTTTGATGTGAGGGGGAGCCAAGAAGGACAGCGGTGCAGCAACTTTTCCATTATGAGCACCTAGAGTGACAGAATGGACCAATAACAGGTGCTGCTGTGAACACTCCCAAGGTGGCCCCTTGACCAGAAGGTTTCAAAGAGTGTACAGATGTACTACCCCTATCTTTGCTTCCAAGTTGCCAATGGTAAAAATAGATACCATTGCCAGAACACCTACATGTTGCCATATGCTTGACTAAGCATTTTTATACACATCACCTGACCAAATACTGCTAAAACTCTTAGGTGAATATTAGTCCTCCCATTGTACTGATGAGGACATGGAAGCTTCTAGAGGTCAAGTAACTTGCCCAATATTACACAATGGCCCTGGGATTTAAATCCAAGTTTAGAGGGACTCCAAAGTCCTTGTTTGTTCACCACAGTAGACTGCCTCTTCAAATGTTGTCTCCCTGCAGTTCTGTCCTCTCTCTCTCTCTCTCTCTTACCAGATTGATTACTCTCATTCAGCCTAGGTCAGTGCATAGAACGACAAAGGCCATGACCCAACTCACTGGCCAGTCATCCACAGTTTGGGGACTCTGTAGAGCATAGTCTAAATTACTAAAATCTACCTTCCAAGTGTTTCATATGGGATCCTCCAAGTCCCACATACAGGTATGCAATCAAGTCCCAAGAACAGTGTGACAGAAACTCATGTCAGACTTCTAATATAGATTCTCACTTATTTCTTATGGCAGAACTTCCAGTTTTTCGTCAGGTGCCTGCTGCCTTAAATTAGGACTACATTTTCTAGGTTCTTATGTCTAATGTGGCCAAGTGAATAAATTCTGGTCAACGGGGTTCAAGTATGAGTGTAATATGCACCTCTTAAGAGTGGCAGCATAGAAAACTGGAAGGAACCTAGGTCTTTAGGGACTCAGTGGAATAGCCACACCAGGCCCAGGCTTCCAAACTGTTTCCAACATTTTGTGTTTGAGGCACTGTTAATTTGAGTTTTCTGTCACTAATAGCTAATCTTATTCCTAACAGGTACAGGCAACAAGTGTGTGGAGAAGCTACTGCTATTTCCTCTATTTTGTCTAAATTAAATATTTGTCACCTGCTAAGTGATCCATACTGACTCTTTTAAAACAGTAAAAAACTACCTATGCATTGGGGAACATTTACATTCCTCTTCAAACAAGATTTTGCTGTATCGTGGGTAGGGAGGATGACCAGAATAGAAAACAGCACATTCTGCAGCTGACTAAACAAACTTTCCAAGTATAATTATTTGTGCTCTGATTGCTCAGAGCCTATTTATGATCTTTGTTCTGTATCATTATATACTAACCAAACTCAACCAATCTTCTGACCCACACAGTCCAGAATCCTTTATTAGCCATTACATTTGTCTCCCCTTAAAAGCAATAGAAGCCTTCACATCTCACACTTTGCTCCAGATGACAAGCATCTAATAGTGATCTAGAATCTTCTTTCGTTCAATGCATTGACCATATTGCTTAGCTTTTTAGTTCCCGCTGACTATTCCAAACCACACATCTTTTAAACCAGAAGAGAAGCAGTATTCTGAGGAAGCCCTGGGTGAACAGAGGCCCAGCTTGCCTTGCAAGGCCTGGAGCTGTGACGCAAACTATTCTGAAGTTGGCCCCTTTGACCATACTATAGTTTTTTAAATTAATATATTCTTCCCATGGCTACTACTTTATATTAACTTGGAGTTGATCATTTGGTAAGTGCCTTTTTAGTATCAATTGTCTACTATGTGTTCTAAATTCTCTTAGGCTCTTAGAAGCCATGGAAAGAAAATACAAAGTGATTATTGCTCTCAAGTTTCCAGACAATAGCCTTGTAAGTTTTCTTGTGATTCTATAAAAAGAAAATAATTTTTTGTATTTTTATATATTTTTTCAATTAAAGTTGACATACAATATTATTAGTTTCAAGTGTACAACACAGTGATTATATGTTTACATATATGTATATTATATGTTTACATTACATGAAATGATCACCTCGATAAATCCAGTACCTATCTGAAACCATACAGTTATTATAACACTACTATGTTCTCCATGCTATACTCTACATCCCCATGACTATTTTGAAACTACCATTTGTACCTCTCAATCCTCTCCCCCCTTCATTCGTCCTCCCACACCCCATCTGACAACCTTCAAAATGCTCTCTGTATATATGAGCTTGTTTCTCCTGTTTGTTTATCCTGTTCTCTAGATTGCACATAGAAAATTTATCTTTCTCTGTCTTAGTCCACTCAGCACAATATTCTCTAGGTCCATCCATGTTGTTGCTGATGGTGGGATTTCATTCTTTTTTGTGGCTGAGTAATATTTCATTTTGCCTGTGTGTGTGTGTGTGTGTGTGTGTGTGTGTGTGTGTGTGTGTACACACCTCTTTACCCATACACTCAAGATGTCTCCATATCTGAGCTACTATAAATAATGCTGCAATGAACATATGGACTCATATTACCTTAAAAGTAGTGTTTTGGGTTTCTTCAGATAAATACACAGAAGTGGGATAACTGGGTCCTTCTTTGTCTCTTGTTATAGCCTTTATTTTAAAGTCTATTTTGTCTGGTATAAATATTGCTACCCTAGCTTTTTCGTTTGCTTGTTTCCGTTTTCATGAAACATTTTTTTTCATCCCTTTACTTTCAGTCTGTATGTGTTGTTTGATCTGAAGTGAGTCTCTTGTAGGCAGCATACGTAAGGGTTTTGTTTTCTTATGCATTCGGCCACCTTATCTTTTTTTTATAATTAATCATGCAATATTTACCTTTAATTAGGCACAAAGAATTTTTCAATCATGTCACCTAGAGATCACTTCACCCACTGCTCTGTCTGGCTACCAGGTTCTTGTCTCTCTCTTCGGCAATGGTTAGGCACCGGGAAGAGAAAGCCACGGTTTGTTGTCCTTGCCAATAATGCAAATATTGGAGAGCCGGGTGGCAAAGCTGTCGCCATTGGCGTCTTTCACATTAACCACATCAAAAGAGCCAGAGTGACTCTCTCTGTTGGTAATCACACCAATTCTTCCCAAGTTATCACCTACAGTCACCATACACAGGTTACCAGTGTCAAACTTAATAAAATCAGTAATTTTGCCAGTCTGCAAATCAATCCGAATGGTACCATTCACTTTGATGAGGGGATCAGGATAGCACATGGTGCAAGCATCATGAATCACCAAATGAGGGATTCCTTTTGTGCTCACAAAGGTCTTTCTCACTTTGCACAACTTGTACTTGGCCTTCTCAGGTGTAATCTGATGAATAGGAAAGTGACCTCTGATGTCATAGATAAGACACAAATTCTCTCTGGTCTTGTCAATGCTGATGACATCCATAAATCCAGCAGGGTAGGTTACATCAGTCCAGACTTTGCTATCAATCTTGATAAACTGCTGAATACAGATCTTCTTTACTTCATCTCCTGTCATGGCATACTTCAATCTGTTTCTTGAGAAAATGATGAGAGGGAGATATCCTCTCAGCTTGTGGGGACTGGTAGACGAACAGGGAGGAAATACACCTGTCAGTTTATCCAGCATCCAAGGCTTGGGAGCTGCTATGCACTCCAGATGCTTCTTGGGACCACGAGCCATGGCTATGCTGAACACAGAAAGAGGGGTCACCTATCTTTTGATTGAAACATTAGAATCAATTACATTTAAAGTAATTGTTGCTAGATATGTAGTTATTGCCTTTTTTATTATTTATATGTTTTATCTTTTTTTCCTTTTTTCTTCTTCTTAAAGAAATCCTCTAACATTTCCTATAATATGGCGTGGTGAAGACGAACTCCTTTAGCTTTTTCTTATCTGGGAAGTTTTTTATCTCTCCTTTGATTCTAAATGATAGCTTTGCTGGGTAGAGTGATCTTGCTTGTAGGTCCTTGCTTTTCATCACTTTGAATATTTTGTGCCAATCCCTGCTGGCCAGCAAAGTTTCTGTTGAGAAATCAGCTGACAGTCTGTGGGAGCTCCTTTATAGGTAACTAACTACTTTTCTCTTGCTGCTTTTAAGTTTCTCTCCTTATGTTTAACCTTTTGGCATTTAATTATGAGGTGTCATGATATCAGCCTATTTGGGTTCTTTTGTTTGGGACTCTGTGTATTTCCTGGGCTTGTACATCTACTTTCTTCACCTGGTTAGGAAAATTTTCCATCATTATTTCTTCAAACAGGTTTTCAGCTTCTTGCTCTCCCTCTGATTCTGGTATCCCTAAGATACAAATGTTGGTAAATTTGATGCTGTCTCAGAGGCTCCTTAAACTATCCTAATTTTTTTGGATTCTTTTTTCTTGTTGCTATTCTGATTGGGTGTTTTCTGCTACCTTATCTTCTAAATCACTGATTCTATCCTCTGCTTTATCTAATCTCCTGTTCATTCTTCCTAGGGTATTCTTCATTTCGGTTATTGTTTTCTTCATTTCTGACTGGTTCTTTTTTATGTTTTCTATCTCCACTATCATGTCTTCTATTTCTTTGTTGAAGTTTTCATTGAATTCATCACCTCTTCCCTTAAGTTCATTGAGCATCTTTAAAACCAGTGTTTTGAACTCTGCATCTGGTAGCTTGCTTGTCTTCATTTTGTTTAGTTCTTTTTTGAAACTTTGCTGTATTCTTTCATTTGGGACATGTTTCTTTGTCTCCCCATTTTGGCTGCCTACTTGTGTTTGTTTCTATGTATTAGGTAGGGCTGCTATGTCTCTCAGTCTTAGTAGAGCAACCTTATATAGTAGGTATGCTGTGGGTCTCAAGTCTTCCCTGGTCACCTGAGCTGGGTGCTCCAAGTATGTTTCTTGTATGGGTTGTGTGTGCTCTCCGATTGTACTTGAGCCTTGTTTGCTGTTTGCTCGTCAGTAGAAGTTTGACCCTCATGCTGATTGGTTGTGATGACTGACCAGTGGAAGAGCTGTTGTGCAGGGGCTGATTCTACAGAGCAGGATTCATTTTAGCAGAGCTCTGGTGCCTGCTCTGTCTGTCCTTTGGATGTGTCACCCTCAGATGTGACCCCGGTGGGGTTTCTGCTCAGACCAAAGCCAGCCACCAGGTGTGCAGGCTGGGGCTTTCTGAGAGGGGTATTGCTGCAGGCCAAGTTCAGTCATAGCCTGTGCCCTACCCAGGGACTCCTGACATAAGCCACCAAGCAATCCACAGATGGCTGCCATCCATACTGGGCTTGGAAGTGCCTGGAGAGGTCAAGCCACAAACTGAGGCCAGTTGTCGCTAGTGCTGGGCTTAGGGCTGCTCAGCAAGAGGTATGGGGCATGCCAAGGCCAGATGCTGCTTGTTTATGTTTCACGAAACTTTGAGAGATTTTAGGAAAGTCCACATGTGCCAAGACAGGTCATTTGTATGAAAAATACACTGGAAGCAACTTGGGTGGGCCCACACATTGGATGGAGCAGGCTCTCAGAGGATCACCAGGGTGGAGTGATTGTTGTTAGCTACGTTGATGGAGACTCAGAGATGGCACCCACCTAGGTCTGCAAGCCGGGTAGAGAAGGGCTCAACCAAGGAATAATGCTCTCAGCTAGCACTTCTGTCTGAGAAAAGCTGGCCCTCCAGCCTTTTCCCTGAAGCCAGAAATTCAGTTCCTCCCTTATATGCCCCTGGCACTTTTTTGAGCTACTGCTCCAGAGCTGGAGCTCAGAGCAAGTAAGTCCATCACTGAGTGTGTCTACGTGCAGACCCTTTAAGAGGAAAGTTTGTGACTCCCTCAGCCCTCCATCTCACTCTGCCACAACCTCGCTTGTTTTCACAGCCAGAGTTGTGGAAACTTCTCTTCTCAGCACTGGAATTCTGGGCTGGGCAGCCCAGATTAGGGCTGGGATCCCTCACTCTTCCAAGGGGGCATCCACAACCGAGATATTTCTCCCAATTCTCAACCACCACATGCGGGTGTAGAACCACCCCAGATCGCTCTCCGGCCCTCCTACCATTCTCAAGGTGGCCTCTTCTGTGTGTCCTCAGTTGTAAGACTTCTGTTCAGCTAGACTTCAGATGATTCCCAATGATTGCTATTCTGCAGTTTAGTTATAATTTTGATGTAGTCATTAGAGGAAGCAAGCAGAGTGTTTATTTACTCTTCCATCTTAACTGAAAGCCACATGTAATTTTTTTAAATATAGATTTTTTTTGCTGTGTTTCTGTTTAAACTAGAAACTATCAGCTTAAATATAAATTAATACATAACAATAATAATAGTCTACAAATGCTCTTATGTATCAAAGGTTATTTTCACTCATTGCAACAGAAAATATGGCTATAAGGGAACATTCTAACAATGATGTTTATGCATCCCAGACTTAATATGAGTGCTCACTAAGACTCATGTGAAATTAAAGTTTATATCGAATTGTATTTGTTATAAAAGTAGAATTCAAGACAGTCCCGCAGTATAGTAGAAAGGGCACTAAATCTGACATAAAGACAGAAGTCGAATTCGGAGTCCACCACTTAGCCTTACCATCTCTACCATCTTCTGGTTTAGTCACCCAACAAGAAGAAATGAATATGAAATTCCAGCAATAAGAAATGAACAAAAGGTTGGAGCTAAGGACCTTAAGTGCTTGTTTTTTGCTTGTTGACCAGATAACTAGAAATATGCATTATCTATGCAGCATGGGGCTTTTATTATTTTTACCTAAAGATGTCTCTTTTTGGTAATGATAAATGTGTGTGTGTGTGTGTGTGTGTGTGTGTGTTTAAAGTTTGGTTTTTCCCAATACAACTTTAAAGGTTTTTAATTTGTTTCATATCTGGTCAAGCAGAGATTTTTAAGAACTTCATTTTTAATTTGTAATGAAAGTTTACAACTTAATGTTTTCAAAAAAAGTAAATGAACTGCAAGCACCTATTAATAAGGTCTTAAATAATAATTTTAAAAATATATAAATAGGTTCTGTGAAAATGCAACATCAATGGTTATGCTCTAGAAATATGCTCTAGAAATATCAATGAGTGCTATATCCTGACACTGGATGCAGATGAAATAATACAGTTCATGGATAGAATCTCAAAATGAAGACAGTAGCCAATAATAATGATAACAATAATAACAAGCACTTATTGAACACTTGATTTGTGTTTAACATTGTGCAAAACACATTATATAAGTTATCTCTTTTAATCAATACAATAACTTTATGGGAAGGTATTCTTATCCCTATTATACAGATATGGGTACAGATCTAGAACAAGTGTGGCTATAGCAAAAGATAAGAAAAAAGCCAGAGCATTTTGGTCTAGGAAGAAGCAAGATCCAGCTTCCCTGTAAGTAGCCCTTCCTATAATGTGAATGAGAGAAGGGCTCTGACATGACTGAGCTCTTCCTTTATAAAATCAGGTGGCAGCATAAATTATAAACAGCATAAGATAAGAAGAAAGTTTGCAAGATATTTAAGAAAGGATACGGAAATGAAGAAGGCTAAATTTGTGATGTCAAAAGCAAACTAATAATGAGATTCATTAGGTAATCTAGATAAAAGTGAGTTGCAAGGAAGAATGTTTCCTAGTGAATTTATGTTCTGGTACCATCTTCTTTGAATTTCACCCTTTGGGATCCTCTGGATCAACACCCCATTCAAGGCTTTGAATAAGACACTGACTTTAGCATCTCTGAAACCTAAGAAATTTGATGCAATTTTCTTACACATGTGCATTTGTGTGTGTGTTTTTTATAAGAAAAAGGTTCACAGTATTAATCAGATCTCAAAGGGATCTGTCATCTGAAAAGATTAAGAACCCTACTCTAGATCTCACCTGCCAAGAGCCAGGTAGTACCTCTGTGAGGATGCAACTCCACCTCGACCCTAGCCCAGAGCCTGCTGAAGGCCCTTTCTGACCCCAGGGAGCCCTGAGGCCAATTACCCTGGGAATGTGGCCCATAGTGCAAATCCTCAATTGCTGTTTGCAACTGATGTGATGCTGATGTGCCTTGACTGAGCAGTAGGAAAGAAAAGCTGCATTTCCTCCAGTGATTCTCCCCAGAGACAGGTCAGCCATACTGGAAGGAGACAAAAATCTGACCAGCCTTCCCCACAGAATCACATGGGCCCCACCCCATTGGTGAAATTCTTGGTGCAAAAGAAAGACAGGAAGGCATAAAAATGAAATGTCCTTTGGGCCATTGCCTTGAGGTATTCCATCTACACCTGCCTACCTCAGGCTTCACCCCACTCTGCCCGATCACCCTTTCCTTTCTGCAGAGATTACTAACATTGAATCTCAGCGCCCTCCTCTCTGCTCTCATTCTCCATGCAAGTAGCCTATCTCTCTCAAGGTGTACACAGGAATCCAAAGTGCCTCCGTGCTATGCACTGGTGCAATATACAGCAGGAGAACCTTCCCCAGGTGTCATGAAATCAAGTTACTGAGTCATAGGCAAACTTTTCCTACCTTATTTTTTCTTAAAAAATAGAATAGAATGTAATAAAAAGACTAGAAAATACTTGAGCCACTGAATACACTGTGTAGTAAGTTAAGCTTTGCTTCTTAAAACTTTTGTTTCAGTGTGTGGCATGTGTGTGTGTGTGTGTGTGTGTGTAGGATCACAGTTTTAAATTGTATGTCTCAGTTAGGAAACAGAAAGATAGACCTAGGGCAGTCCAAGGAGTTTGAATAGGATAGCAATAGTTTTCTGTAGAACTGTGAAGTAACAAAAGAAAAAAACAAAACCAGTGGAGACAGAGGACCTAGATTCCAGTCCTGGCCATGCTGTGTGTGTTCAGGCAAGTCATACAATTTCTTTGAGCCCTTTACTCATTTGTAAAATACAGGTAATAAGTCCTGCACTGCCTACCACTCAGGACTGCTGTGCAGTTCGAAGGAAACATTTGCTAAACATTGTACACACCAAAGGGCAAGGCCTATGTAAGGCATTTTGAAATTCTGGTTTATGGTGGGAAGTTCAAGCCAAGAAGGGAAGCAATGGATAATAGGATCATTTGGGAGCCATTCGGTGGTGAAGGGAGTATTCTAGATCCCTCAAATCATCGCATATAGCACCTTCCCAGTTCCCTTATATGTCCAGCAAGGTGACAAAGGCCAGGTGATGCCTCAGGAATCCTTATACTGCAATGATTCTAAGCAATATAAGCAAAGAACATGTCAAGTTTGTTTTGTTAATGTCATTGGCCCTAGGGCTAGTATTTGATAGCACCTAAATTTCTAGTGCTATCTGGCTTACCAGTTCTTTCTGGCTTACTCTACCCCTGCAGAGTGGTAGGAAATTCATTCTTTATTGATGAAGCAAGGCAATGTAACATGCACACCTCTTACTGGAGTAAACAGTGTTGATCTTTCCACTTCATGGAAAGGTCTTGCAAAACATTGTTTCTAATGTCTTCTTGAATTAGTCATAGACTGAAGAATGAAGAAACACGTCTGAATGGCAAACAAGGAAAAAAGAAAAGGAAGAAAGCTATGATGATGTGTTCTTGGAACATAATGCCAAGTCAGTTTACATAAGCAAAATCAATATGTATATCTCCATTTAGGGTATGCTGCTAAAAGATGGGGAAAAAATGTCATTTTTTTTCTAATTAAAAAGATAACACACACACACACACACACCCCAAATAATAAAATCAGTTCCCAAGAAGAAAAGAATATCAGTATTTTATTTTATTTTATTTTATTCTTTCTTTCTTTCTTTCTTTCTTTCTTTCTTTCTTTCTTTCTTCTTTCTTCTTGCAGCGCGCCGCGTGCGCAAGCAAAAAGCCGGAGATATGAACGACGGAGATATTGTCGACGGAATCGATTGGGATGATTTCGATAGTCGACTGGCTGATTGAGGGAGACGTCCGGCGGAGACGAGCCGATGATCTGATCCTGATTGTTCGATCGATCAGGGTGCTCAGTTTGGCTTCAGCAAGTAGGTGCTGCTCCCACAATCCTTCAGCCTTTCCTCTTGGGTCATTTCTGCAGCTCAGTTCACTTGTAAAAGTTGATCAATGCAACCAGTCCCCAAGGGCCACTTGATAAGAAGGTAAAACCAAAAACAACTCTTAAGGAGGAAGTTCAGAAATGCAGCCAAAACAAATGTTGCCAAAATGAAGGATTAGAAAAAACCACAAAAATAGCTTGTTCAATGAAGCACATGTACCCTTACATTATTCAAGGGCATTAGATATCAAGGACAGCTCATCTGCAAGAGAATGCACCAGCATGATAGGCATGCAGTCATTTTAAGCTGCTTTCAATGAGGAATCAGTTAGGTTTTGGAGTGTTCAAACTAGAATCATAGACTGTTCAAGCTGAAAAGACTCTTTGGGAAAACCCAGTCCAATCCTTATATTTAACAGCTGATGGAACGACCAGAAATCAGGTGGCGAGCTCCAGCAAGATCTAAGTCAGTGTTGACCAACTCACTGGTGAGAATGGAGTAACATCCTCACACACATTTTTAAGCACTCTAACTTTCTTCCAATTCTCTTTCCTCTATACATAATATACATATGGGTGCACCCACACATTCACCTATATACACACATGTGCGCGCACGCGCGCACACACACACACACACACACACACACACACACACACACACACATCCTTGGTTAGTGTGAAATGTCTGAGCCAGACATTTGGCCCACCCTGAGCATCTCTAAGCTCAAACTATAAACATGAAAGTGGTCTAAACTCACATGAGGCATCCAAGTTAGGCAGGTCACAGCTTATTGACTCAGTGAACCTTCTCAGAGGAGAAATATAGAAAACTGCTAAGAATTCAGTGCCAGAGAATGTATAGCTCCCATAAATTGCTCTCTTGTCCTCTAAAATCCTCATCATTTACTGAGCAATTATTCCAAGCTGATCGTTTCAGGAATATAACATATTTAATTTAAACCTTGTTATAATTCTTATTTCCCCAATGAGAAAACAACTGCCAAAAGATTGTCACTTGACAAAATTACACTGCCAGAAAGAGATAGAAGCTCATCTTTGGCATTTGTCAAACCTAAACTCAACCACCACCTTTGCCACTCACTAGCCGAACCACCCTGAACACACTCTTTGGAATTTCTTCTCAACATTCATAAACTGAAGGATGATAATATAATCCTCACAAGATTATTATGAGGATTGGATATATTAAAAATAGATAAAGAACTTAACATACTGACTGGCATATAGTAAGTACTCAGTAAAAGGTAGATTCCCTGATTGCAGGTATAAACTTATGCCAGCTTATACCTTCATTGCCCTGGTAGGACTTTGGAGAAAACAGAAAGCATCTCTCAGTTAACACAGCCTTCATACCTATTTAGTTCTGGATAATAACAATCTGGTTTTCCACTGCAAATTGTCCTTCTATATGAATAAGAATGCCCCCTGTGGCCTTTCACTTTTACATAGTTTTGATTGTTATTAAGTGCTGTGCACAACCGAGTACATTTTAATTTGTATAAGTGCCTCCATTCAATCTAGTGATCCTTAAACGACCTTTAAAAAGTAATAAAAGATAAAGAGAATATTGAAAAGGACCCACAATTTGCCTGAACAGACATCAATCCTGAAGTAAACCATGCAGACCCTACAAATTGTTGTTTAAACATACATTCACTGTGAGCTCCTGTGCTTCTTCCCAGTGTCAGGGCCAAGTGCACACTCAAAATGTAACCCAGATGGAATGTTTTGGAGGGACTTGTTAGCATCTCTATAAATGCAGAAGCTCTCTTTCATCTTTATTCATGTATCAATGTAAATTGAGATCTGGTAAAATTTAAGATACCTTCATTTAAAGATACATATGCTGGCATTTGTTTCTCCCTCTTCCCAATAAAACATCTGACTCCACTGACATCCCCCTTGGCCCTATACACCTATTCTTCTAGCCTTGGCCCACGTCTCATTCTAGCCTCTGCCACCAGCTCTGAACAAATGTAGCTCAACAGCTCCTCATGCCAAGTCTCTCCAATGACTACTGGGACATCTGGGAACTAAAACAGAAAGTACAGGGGCTTAACACCCACTGGGCCACCCTTGACCAATGGGAGATGGAGCCACTGATAAATGTTTCACCCTTTGTTGGGAAAGGCTTACAGTTCCAAGGTATATTTCTTAAGGCACCTGAGGAATTCTCTGGAAGTTGGTCTCCTCTCCACAATGCATCTTATAGGAACTTTCTTTCCTTGTCTCTCTCCTTCTGCTCCTCACTCCTGAGCCCTGATAGTATTTCCTGCAAAAAAGTACCTGCATACAGGCCTCTCCTTTAGGCTCTGCCTCAGGGTAATTCAGGTTAAGACAAATCATTTCCTGCAGTAAAATTCAGTTACTATATTTTTAAAATCAACAAACAGGATGTGAGAACTTACAAAAGATGTATCTGTGCCATTTCTACTTTCAAGGAGACAGTCTAGAAGACATGGATTAAGCACTGGAATATATAGAATTCCATAGCATCTTAATAGTTTGTGTAGATAACTAGTCAGAAATTTTGAAATAGAACTATTCCCAAATCTGAGATTATGGTTGCTGTAGTTCTACAAGAACGGTGAAAATAAAGTTTAACTTTACTTCTTCCCTCAAGAGAGTGAGTGAGACAAAGAGGCAAAGAATAACAGGCTTGTTTGGTAATAAGCCAAAGATAGGCCACATCAATGCTAAGAAGTTGTCACCAAACCTGAGCTGAGATGACTAAAGAAGCTTTTTAAACATACTTTCCAGAAAATCGATACCAAAAATCCCACACTAAACAAATATTTTAACTTAAAGAGGAGATTACTCTCTAAGGTATAGCTGGAGTCCAGTGGATGAATGAATACTAATACTGCAGTACTCTGAAAATAAACAGCATCGAGCTTGAGAAATCAATATTGTGCTTTTACAATTTTGCAAAACACCTTGGGAGCATTCCAGAAGAAAAAGAGTTGCCTGCAGATGAGTGTAAACAATCAGACCTACTGCCTGCATGACTCAGACCACTTTTGGGAGTATATCTATATACACAACTTATTGAACATATCAGTGAATATCAACCAATGCACTAGAAAAATGTTTCAGAGTTTACTAGACATTGCAGAGAAATGAAGTTCAAAGCAAGATGCAAGCAGGCCTGACCCACAATAACTATCCCAAAAACTACTCAGAAAGTATTAACATCGGTTTTTTAGCACAGATGTGATATATAAGGAGACCTAAGAGAACTTCCCCACTATGTTCTAGGGCATAGAGCACAGGTGTGAAACAACCCGGAGACTGGAGGCAGGGAATCCTGACTAAATAAACTTTCCCAAGTCTCTGAATCTTCTGTGCCCCAGTTTCCAAGTCTTATTACAAAATTAGGCTAATAATATCAGGAAAAAAAATTATGAAGAAGCAGAAATGAAAGACTAGAGTAGAAAGTGCTTTATAAAAATAAATAATTTCATATTTACTGGTATGAAAGTTAGGACACTCACCCTTGCTTAGAAAATCCTATGTCCATAGCTAATATAAGTCAGCTCCATAAGCTAGCATGCAAAACCATATGTGAACAAATTTACTCTACAATCAGTTTTTATTTACCTTTAAGTACTACAAGAAGCATCCTTGTCTTATGACTGAAATGAAAAGCCATTCTTACCTCTCATTGAAGCGATCCAAGGGGCCTTCCCTCCTGACAGTACCACTTGAGCCCAACTTTAGTTGGAGCATTATCTTGAAAGTAACCTTTTTGTTTGATATAATTCAGTCCGGTCTCCTTCTAGTTTGTAAAAATGGGTCAATTTTTCCTTGAGCATTCTACTTTTCATAGGCACTCCAATTTGTCATTGTAATTGGTATTTTGAAAACAAGTACATAGCTAGAAATAATAGTCCCACTTGCATAGTCTAGAAATTCAACCTAGCAGAGGCCTAGTCTCTATGATACATTAATCAATTAAAAGTCCTTTGGTGTAATTATTTAGCATCAATGGCTGCTAACATTACAAAAAGAAAGACTTGTGCCTCTTGATGAAAAAGCAAACAAACAACTTTAAAGTTGTCCTGAAAAAAAAAAAAGATCTGAATCTGAGTCTCTAAATTCAAGTGCTAATTAAGAGAATGAATATGGAAGAACATGTTAAAAGAGAACATAGGAATGCAGTCAGTAAAATCCACAATGTAGGAAACTCTACAGACAAACATTGAAGTTTTTTTTCAACAAAAGAAAATGTAAAGAAAAAGAGAGTGTGAATGGTGACAGATGGACTTAATTATTCAATAAAGGTAAAAATACACATAAACCAATTAAAATGTGTGAACTGTATTTGAATCGTAATTCAAATATACAAATTGTTTTTTTTTAATTATGACTTAAAATCCTGGCCTTGAAGGAGAAACTAGTATAGAACACTTTCCCTCCCCAAAACAAATAGAAAATTATACAATACATATTTTTAAAATGTTTAAACATAGGACATCAAGCAATATAACTGTGACCGCTGAGAAAAGGAAAGGACACCAAAGGACTTTTAATTGATTAATGTATCATAGAGACTGGGCCTCTGCTAGGTTGAATTTCTAGACTATGCAAGTGGGACTATTATTTCTAGCTATGTACTTGTTTTTGAAATACCAGTTACAAAGGAGCTATGTTTTACAATCATTTTGTATGTTTGCCTGAAAGCAATTTTGAAACAACAGCAAAGGGACAGGAGAAGCCAAGAGTTACTCTACGATCTCTGAGTTGAGGAGAAACAGATCAGAGTTTGGAAAAGCTAAGCCTGTTGGAATTCATAGCAAAGTACAAAAGAGAATTGAACTATGCAAAGAAGAGTTCCAGAAATCTGCATAGGAGGCCCTTGAGTCCTTGGCTAAATACTAATCTGTGCATTTGTAGGGGGAAAATCTCCAAGGCTGCACAAAGAACTGAAGAAGAACTATACTCAGAACAGTTACCAGAGATTTTACAGGGCTGGGAGACATACAGATTCTAAGCAGTCAATATGCAATCCCTTTCTTGAATACTCAGGGGAATATGTAGAGACACCAAAAAGTCACACCTTAGTAGTAGGGCTAACTTATCCCTAAGTACAGAATATTGTAGAACTGCACTTAAAAATGCTTAAAAATCAAATTTCTTAATTATCTACAAAAACAAATTTCAAAACTCTTCAAGGAAGAAAACAAAATCCAAATACTCAACAACATAAACTTCAAAATGTCCTGCATCCAATCAAAAATTACTAGACATGCAAAAAAAAGTCAGCAAATTATGACACATAACAAGAAGAAAAATCAGTCAAAAGAAACGGATCTAGAAATGACAGAGATGTTGGAAATAGCAGACAAGAACTTTTACAAAGCTATTATACATATATTTAAGATTTTAAAGGAAAACATGAATATAATAAAGAGATAAATGAAAAATAAAAAAATATATTTTAAAAAAAGAATCAAATTGAAATTCCAGAGAAGAAAAATACAATATGTGTTGGGAAAATTTCATTGGACAACTTTAACAGCATAACAGATGCTGCAAAAGAATGATCAGTAAACATAAAGACATTGCAATATAAAATATTCAAATAATAGAGAGGGGGAAAAAAGACATATGCACACACAGAAATTCAGCAACCTGTGAGACAATATCAAGCAGTCAAACATACATATAATTGGAATCCAAAAAGAAGATAGAATGTGGGTGGCAAAAACAAAAATTATTTGCATAAATAATGATTGAAAATTTTCCATCTCTGATGCAAGCTCAATCTAAGAAGCTCAAGGTGCACAAGAGGAATAAACACAAATCATAGCAAGGAACATCATAATTAAGTTGCTGAAGACCAATTATAAGCAGAAAATCTTTTAAGTGGCCAGAAAATATATGTAGATATATACGTATATTTCTATTATAATTTATATATTCATATAAAAGTGACCCAAAAAAGCAGATTAGCTGTTGCCTGGGGCTGAGGGTGGGGATGGGAGGTGGAATTGAGTGCAAGGAACATGAGGCAACTTTTTGCAGTGAAGGAAATATTCTTTATCTTGATTATGATGTTGGTTACAACAGTGTATACATACAAGACTCATTTAACTGTACGTTTTAAATAGGTACATTTCATTATATGTAAAATACACAATAGAATTGATATTAAAACAATATGACATGTTTTAGATAATTAAAAGTTGAACACCTACTGAATATTTAATGATATTAAAAAATTACTGTTAATTTTGTAGGTGTGATCATGGTATTGTGGTTGTTTTTTCAAAAGAGTTATCTCTAGAAGTATATATTTACAGATGAAATTATATGCTGTCCAAAATTTGTCTTTAGAAAATGTAGGTGGCAGGGAAATGGGAAGGAATAAGGATAAAACAATATTGGCCACCAGTTGATAGTCATTGAAGTTGAATATTAGATAGATGGGAGTTTATTATACTATTTTCTCTACTTTTTTTATAACTATCAGGAACTTTCCAAAACAAAAAGTTTTTAAAGTGCTTTAAACCCATGAATGATGTCTTAAATTATTCATGTAAAAAATATAAACTGAGCAGCTATTTTGAGTGACAGATACTATATGAGATAAAAATTATAAAATAACAATCTCGATATTCTTATTTTTGCTTCATTATCAAACTCAGTTTAATTTAAACACAATTAAGGAATTAGAAGGATGCTTTGTGGAAAGTTCAAAAAGAATTTTTGAACACTCCTAAAGACATCAGTATTCTTCATTAAATTCAATTGCCCATTGTAACTTTAAATTCTGCACAGCATTTCATGATGCAGCTTTTATATAATTCTGTCAGCTGTTTCCAGGTGGTCAGAGTATATCAACAGATTGGTATGCAATCCACTTTAGGTAACAGCACAGCATCCATCTTAGGAAGCTGACTTAATTAAAAGGTAGCTGACAACTTCTTGATTGTATCAGTCTAGGCTCAAAAGACCAGGAAAAGTCTTTTCTCAGCTAAAGATGAATCTCAAAGTCTAAGTAAGGCTCATGGGATCATTTATGAAAAGGTTAGAGGAGGCCGCAGGACAGGCGGATTCTGGCTTAGCACTGAAATCCGCCAAAGAACTAATTGGGAGTAATATAGAACTCTGACTTCAAGCCATGCCTAGAAAATTATAGGCCTAGTATTTTTAACAAAGAGCTCATATGTTTATTATTATTTATTAGATCCCTAAAACTAGGGTGCCATAGAATTTCTTGCCTAAAATTGGAACACTTTTAAAAAGAGAAAAGGACTCTATTAATAATGATATGAGGATAATAAGCAGAAACTGGGATTGCTCTGGGCAATTAATATATAATCACACCATCTAAATCACAGCATGTTCTCATAAACAATTGATCATATCATCTTATAAGGACCCTCTACATACCATGCAGCATATACTACCACTTACATAGCTTCCATTTTCACTAGCCAAGTTCATGGTTCTCTGATGTCATCTGCAAACCAAGGAGAGGCTTCAGAAGAAACCAAAACTGCTAACACTTTGGTCTCAAATGTCCAGCCTCCAGAACTGTGAGAAATAAATTTTTGCTGCTTAAGCCACCCAATCTGTAATATTTTGTTATGGAAACCCTAGTAAACTAATACAAAGAGTAATTTTAAACTTTTATCAAACGGTTACCTACAGAGTAGAGAAGAGAGGAAGGTGAAAGAAGCAGAAATGAAAATTAAATTGCCCTGGATATACCTCATGTTTTAGCTCTGACTTTGAAACCAGGATATCATATAATTATGAAACAAACTAAAAACAAAGAAGGAAACAAAAAAAGCAAAATGCACCAAATAATGTTAACCTAATATCAAGAGTTCAATCATCTCAAGTTACTTTAAAACTTGGTAATTTGACTGTGTAGCTAATGAGATTTATTCCCAAAGGCAAAAACAAACAAACAAACAAAAACAGCAAGTTAAATTCAAACTATTTTCAGTTATTGCACTGCTAATAATAAAATTGAAATTGCTACTCGAAAATAAGAATAGAGATACACATATACAAACAAGCAGGAATGATAAAGTGAATAAGTAATTAGGTTGATATGCTATTTAGCATAAGATAAAAGAGAAACAGATATAAAATACAAAAACTTAAGTAAAAATTTTATAATTCTATAGTTAAATTGGAAATATCATGTATCTTCTTTAACAAAAATTTTTAATCCTAGCACTGTCCGCTGTAAAGTCCTAGAGAAACTGACCTACTGAGGAGCAATGGATACCTCTAGAACTTAGATTTTGATCTCTCAATGCTATCTCTACCTATAAAGAAACAGGGATATTTAGATAATAGATAATTCCAGGTATGAGGCAGGAAATATAAAATGAGTCTGAAATATCTTGTCACACTAGAAATTCAGGAAGCTCTGAATGGATTTAAACAGAGTATGTTAAAAAAAAAAACTATTTGTTAATTATGATACTTACATAGATATGTGTGCGTGAGTCCATCAAATTATTTGAAAAGAGATAAATAAAAGAAATCAAGCATTTAGCCTTCTTTTCTGCACAAACTATATTTTCAAATAACAAATAGTTGATGAGGAAAAATTTGTGTTTATATAAGTATTTAAGCTTATGAAGAAAGGAATGATGAAATGAGAACGTCATCATCTTGCAACTCTTGATAGTAATAGGCAATTGCCATCAATGCTGCAAAGACCATAAAGTGAAAAACTGATGGAGAGTTTTACAATAAATGAAACAAGCTTACACCCAAATTCACTGATCAGTCTTGATTCACAAAAAGAGCAACAGCCCATCATAATGAACTTCCTGAGAGAAATCCACAACATCATCAGTATTCTTGAAAAAAAAAAAATCAAAACTGAATATGGTCAAGCCTCTAGATCTGCCAATTCACTGGAAATATAGTAGACAGAAGAATATGTTAACTGACACTACAGAATAAGCAAAGTCCTAATTGTAGAAAAATTCCACAGGACAAACAACCTGACTTATTTAAGAATTAAACTGCAATGGTAAAAAACAGGGAAAAAACAGCTATAGATTCAAGAGACTTAGAAGACTTATCAACCAAACATAAAGAGAGGATCTCATCCGTATATTGGATCAATCAAATTAATTGTTTATTAAAGACAATTGAGGAAATTTAAATACTGACTAGATATTTGGTGGTATTACGAAAATATTGGCAATTTTTTGAGGTTTGATAATGGCACTGTGGTTATATTTTTACTTTAAAAATATAAGTCCATATTTTTTAAAGATATTGAAGTACTTACATAAGAAATAATATGATGTCTTAGATTTATTTCATAAAAACATAGTGGGGGTGGAAAGTAGGAGTAGGGAAGATACAGATAAAATAAGAGTGGACATAAATTGATAAATATTGATCAGGATAGTGGTAACATGGGATTTCATTATACTCTTCTCTTTACTTTTGCATATACATGAAATTTTCCATGATAAGATGATAGATAGATAGAGATAGAGATAGATGATAGATAGATTATAAGCAGACAAACAGGAGATACTCTCTTCACAGCTTGATTACAATCTTTCTTTTTCTGTCTTTTTTTAATTAAATTTATCGAGGTGACATTGGTTAATAAAATTATATAGGTTTTAAGTGTACAATTCAATAATAAATCATATGTATATTGTATTGTGTGTTCACCACTCAATTTAACACAAAGTTTCCCTCTCGTAACCACTAAACTGTTGTCCGTGTCTATGAGTCTCTGTATTGTTCTTTTGTTGTTCTCAGTTTTATATCCTATATATGAGTGAAATCATATGGTTTTAACTTTTTCTGTCTGACTTATTTTGCTTAGCATGATAATATCAAGATCCATTCATATTGTCCCAAATGGCAGCATTTCACCTTTTCTTATGGCTGAGTGATATATAGGTACCACATCTTCTTTGTCCAATCATCTGTTGAAGGTTACTTTAGTTGTTTCCATGTCTTGGCCATTGTGAAAAATGATGTAATGAATATCAGGGTGCATATATCTTTCTGGATAAGTGCTTTCAACTTTGGGGGATAGATACACAGAAGAGAGGTTGCCAGGTCATATGGTAATTCTATTCTTAATTTTTTGAGGAACTTCCATATTGTTTTCCATAGCGTCTGTACCAATTTACATTCCCACCAGCAGAGTTGAGGGGCCCTTTTTTCCCCAAACCTCTCTAACACTTGTTATCACTTGACCTGTTGATGATAGCCATTCTAACAGGTGTGAGATGGTATCTCATTATGGTTTTGATTTGCGTTTCTCTAATGAAGCTGAGAATTTTTTCATATGTCTGTTGACCATTAGTATGTCTTCTTAGGAGAAGTATCTGTTCGGATCCTCTGCCCATTTTTTAATTGGATTGTTTGTTGTTGTTGTTGTTGTTGTTGTTGTATGAGTTCTTTACATGATTTGCTAACATGAGTTTTACCCTCCCTGGGCAACCAAACTGTGCTCAGTTTTCTGGAAGAAGAAGCTTCTGACTTTTCTCTTTTTTTCCAGAATTTTGGCTAAGGTATTAGCCACATGCTAGGTCTAAATGACTCCAGGAAGTTTCCCATTCACCCAGGGACTTTTTTTCACTTTTCCAGCTTTCAACTGGAAACTTTGCTTATTTAATTAGTGCCAGAGAATGTTTCCATTTGGGCAGAAAAAAGACAGTCTATCCTTGCAAGACTATATCCCAAAGGTGAAAGGGTATGAGAAAGACAAAGAACATTTAGTAAGGGCCTAGACTCTAGTAGTTCAGTTGTTAAGATTCTGACAACAGTTCCTTTCCTAGATTTAAAAAAAAAAAAGTGAGGTCCAGTTAGTATCCCTGCCTGGTACAGCAGGGATACAAATGCAAGGTCAAACATCTCTAAAGTCCACACCTATCCAAGGCGACAATATCTTCTCTAGAGTTAAATGGGGAAGTTCACCCCACCTCCACCCCACATGCACAAACTTAGACTGTGGGCCCAGGAACTGGAGACTGCAGGCCAAGGCAGGAACGACACAGATGCTTCCCTGCCCCATGAGAAGGCCTCAGTGGGAGCCTGGCAAAGTCTCTTTTGTTTTGTTTCGTTTTGTTTGTTTGTACATCCTGATATTTGTATATCCAAGGATACTAACTAGATTTCATTTGCCACCTGCCCTATTCTTGCCAACATTTGTGTGGCAAGTGAGGCAATGGAGCAGTACCCAAGGTTATGAGAGTCATATGTTCAGTTCTCCTCATGGAAAGACAGTCTTCTTCCCTTGACAACCACCCTAAGAGGGTCTAATTTTTCATTTACTGTGGAAAGTGGCAGTCTCAACACTAATAAGAGAGAACTGGATAATTCTTTATACAGGAAAGCTCAATTTTTCTTGCTCCGCTTTTAAAACTTAAATTTTAAGGAACTTTCAGTTCCTTAAAATAGGGAAACTGAAGTAAAACTAGATAAGAAGGGCTCCTCAGATGTGCTCAGTTTTGAAGGGATGGACCCCATGACTCTAATATCAAAGCTGTCATCTTATTGTAATAAATCACCCTGGGGGCTTTCTTTCATTCTTTGATAACATTTCATACACAGTGGAGGATTTTGTCTCTGAATTGCAGAATCAGGCAGCTTTCTCAGTGATCTCTAACATCTGTCACGCTGTGGCTAACATAGTCTCTCTTCCCCATCACCTCCCCAACGTACCTTTAGCTACTTGCTCTCTTCTGCATCATCATAAGACCCTCCTCCCTGCCATTTCCCCAACCCAGGACCCACTACCTAGGGATAGGACTCCTGTAGCCCAACAATCCCTCAGTTCAATGAAAGTCCAAGAGGTTTCCTACTGGTTGTGACTCCTGGATTCTTAAAAGAAACGTTGCATACAGTCCTCAGATTTCTACCTGGCCAATAATGCTCAGATAAATCCCAAGATTCTTTGATTAAACCATGGCCATGGGCCAGAGTATCAAAAGGAGACTGCTTGAATAAATGTTGCAAACATGCAAACAAATCAGTCTGATTCTAGTGTATAGATAGGTAAAAAGACCTAGGTTTTATCTATCTTCTCCCATACCCGCTCTCAATTTCTGCAGGATTCTTCCCAGGTGTTTAGCATTTACAAAGAACCAGACAGATTATGGAGCTATGAGTTAAAACAACTCCATAATGTATCTTAGAAGAAGCCCTTCACTGCTAACTGACTTTCAACCTTCTCTGTTCTCCTAGAGAGACTTTGCACAGATTCAAATCCATGTATTTTTCCCTGGAGGTCTCAACATTAGCATATTCTCTGTGCCTGGGTCTCCACAGTTCTTAACAGCATTATAACAATCTTCTCCAGAGGCACAGTTTCCACGGAAAGGTACTTTTAAGTTCATCTTCCCTTCAGACCCAGAGGCCAGCAGTGGAGCTTCTGGTAGAGGTTAACATGGCAAGAAACTCAAAGCTGTTTCCAGGTTGCCTGGGAGAATGTTATTGAGGTGATTCCATAGCTCCCTTTGTGCTAGCAGCCTGTGTGCTCTTCTAATGCACGGGGCAAGTCATCAATATTTCCACTGGGAGTCAACTTCCAGCCTACTAAGTGGCCTTGGATATTTTAAGAATTAAGTTATTTCCTTCCCACATCACTGTCTAGGAACTAAGGCAGTGAAGCACTGTCAAATTTCAGAAAGTCTTAAAGTTACAGATAAACTATAGTTAATTTAAAGTTAGTTTTTGGTGTCTGGAGATAAGATGCATTATCTTCCTTTACCTAAAACCACTTCTGGGAGGCCAGGAGATCATGGAAATGTAAACTCATCTTGTACCACAGTTTACTCAATTACTCCCATGAAAATTAAGAGGCGAGGGACAAAATTAGCTAAGAGATCTTTCATACTTTCAAGTAATTTGGTCATGCTCTACCTACAGGCTTTTATTGTTACCTGTCAATAGTAGACTCTCCCACCCCAATAAAAAGGATTGAGAATTAGGGAACAGAAATTCCCAGAATTTCTGGGGAACTTAGGAACTAACAAAATATTACATGTGAATTTTTTTTCAGTGTCTGAGCTCTTAAACTGTTCCTAGCCTTGAGAATGCTGTGGATAGAAGTGCAGAGAATGATGTACTTTCCCACCTATTCCCGTTTTTTATTATATCTGCAAAAGATGAATGACTTCCCAGCTGTAAAATAACAGTTAAAGATAATATACCAAAATCAACCACAAAGGGAAAGAGCAGTTTTATTCCTGATCTTAAATGCCGCATATTCTTAGCATGTAGCACAATGTGACAGTCATTCTCAAGGCAATGACTGGGAATATAGCAGTGAACAAAAAACACCAAATTCCTCTCCTCATGGGGCTTACATTCTAGTTCCTGGGGATCTTTTGATCCTTTCCAGGTGGCCTTCTGCCAGCCATTCTCACATGGAATATTCCTTTCCAAAGTCCACTATGTCCCAATGCTCTAAGTCACTCTGAAAATAGAACAGGTTTTCCTGTTGAGAATTCTTCGACCTCGATCCCACTCCATTACCCCCATACCTTTATAGGCTCTAAACTTGCAGACAACAGCCCTTGAGCGGCCCAGCCCTGAAGCCAGGGAAAAAAGGCCTATCCCACAGGAGTGACTGGAAGGTCCTTTCCCTGTCTAACATTGTGGAATGGGGTAAGGAGAGGCTGCTGCTGTTGGAGCAGGGCAAGTCACTGGGTAAGAAAAGAGGAAAGTGGAATAGGGAGAGTATATCTTCCTTGGCAGTGACCTTTTGTGGACTCCTTTTGTCCACAGGAGGGGAGAGGCTGCAGGATATAATCCTCGACCCCAGGTTACCTGCCATGGAGAGCAACAACCCATTCCCTTTCCCACCAGGCCAAGGCACCTGCATCCTGGGCTGCTGTATCCAGTTGAAGGAGAGCTCACAAAAAAATGGCTCCAAGGATCCCCAGGGACAGAAATGTACTTGCTGTACATTCAACCCAAGAAAAGATGAGCACTAAAAAAAACTAACTGCTCAGGAGCTGAAAGAAAACTTCTAGTCCATTCTGATAGGCATCTTTTTACAGGTGAGTAAGGAACAACGGCAACCTCAAGGTCATGTAATCATGTGTGAGTGGCAGCCTCAAGGTCATGTGACAGCAAGGCCCATTGTGGTGCACAGTTTTCTTCTCTCTCTGAACAATATCCCTATCAACAGGCCAAAGTCCATTGGAACTTCCCAGGCTAACTCGATGACCCTAGAGCAGCTGGGCTGGGGGACCTGGGGAGAGAGCGGGGACAGGAGATAGGAGGGTGCTGCACCAGGGTGAAAGAAGTCATACAAGTCTGGAGAGGAAAACTGTAAGTTGCTGCAAACACGGAAGGAGGTGTTGCCAAAAACCTGAGGGTATTTGGATTGCATGGGGGCAGGCGTGTGGAACTGGGGTTGGGCAGAAAACCTCGACCCTATAGTCTCTCAGTGGCCTCCTCCGTTAGACTCTAGCCAACCTGGACCCACACCTCAACCGGCCCAGGTTTATCTCCTCCATAAAATAAGCCTTCGTCTTCCTGTCCTGCCCACCTCCGAAGTTCAAACATAGATATAACATTCATTGTGTGTGTCTATTATCTCTAGTCAAATCGTTGTTTCTTTACCTGGCTTCTTTCTTGTCGCAGCCCACTCCCCTCTCCAGGTCCAGGGAACCATAAACTCCTAGAGCTGAGCAGATCCCCTTTAGGGCAGCTCGTCCCAAGGAAAGAAGCCATTCCTCCACGTAGCTCCCCACTCCAACACGCAATAGATGTCAGTCTAATCTCCAAACGTGATAATTTCCCCAAACACAAAAATAACAGAGCCTTCGATGGGTCAGTCATTTTACCCACCCCATGCTGAACGCCTTTAAAACTGCCTGAATAAAGACAGGAGAGGATTGTGTACGTTTTCTACACAAATGGTGGAAAGTAATAAAATAAACATCAAAGATGAGCTCCCACGTATTCGCAGTTCCGTCGTTATTTGCAACAAAGGCAGGAAAAGGGAGGAAAACTCAGCGTAGAAGGGCAGCGGATTAGAAATGTACCCTTTGGGGACCACTGGGCCCCTCCCTGGAGTACTGACACCGCGTAGGCGTCAGGCTCGAACGTCCTGGGAGGGAGAAAAGTCTCTTCCCTTCCCTACGGTCGGACACCGGTGCCACTGAAACCACAGCAAAAGCCCTCGAGGAGGACTGAAAAGAAATGGCCGCAAACACGTAGTGTTCTAGGCCCCCGCCCCCGGGACACGCCCTCCCTGTCGTTCCTGTTGACTGTAGGAACCCACGAAGAGCGCGGCTCTGCTTCGGGAGAGGCTTCCGCAGGGACACGCGCTAAAGCAGAGCCAGCCTTCCCGCACCAGATACAGCCGCCCCAGGTAAGAGGCGACACTGGTGCTCTTCCCCAAGAGCTACCAGCCAGGTACAGAAAAAGATAAAGGAAGGCTAAAGAAAAGTGAAAGTCGGCGGCCATTTAGCAAGAGTCAAGGTCATCCAAAAAGGCGTATATCAAGTGCAGTATTTTATTCATTAAAAAAGGAAAGAAGACAAAAATAGTCCTCAAAAAGAAACCGTAGGACGGGGGAACAGCATGTGGCTCCCGTAAGAAGTTACTTCAAAGTATGTCCTGTGCGGTCTCTGCTGTTCAGCACCTCGTCAGGGAAGAAAGTTTACTTTCTGGAAAAGCACTGTTTTCACTACCAGAGAAATGCACACTGTGTGCATCTTAGGAAGGCCACAGGCCTGCGCAAAGTCCCTACTGTCCTCCCAGGTGACCCCAGCCACGGCCTCTCGCCCAAATTGCTTCTTTGAGCTCCAGGGCTCAGGGACCCCTCTGGAGCTGAGCCAAGGAGCAGGCGGACGAGACCGGCACACACGCACACAAGCACACTCACAGACACGCGCACAATCCCTGTCGCGCGCACAATCCGTGTCGCGCGCACGCTCCTCATTGGCAGGAGGCGGAGGGCGGGGCGGGTCAGACCCAAAACAAACAACCTGCGCGCAGCGACTTTTTTCCGCGCCGCCGCTTGGTCTCGACCTGGTGCGCGTTCGCCAGGGAGCTGCCGCCACCTAGGCCACATCGTTTCCCCACCCCTCTGCCGACAGCGCCCAGGCCCCGCCCCCGCCCCCGCCGCCGCAGGTTTATATTCGGCGGGACCGAAGGTTGAGGCGAGACTTAGCGGCAGTCGCCCAGCGCGGAGATGCTACTCCGAAGGCTGGGGGTGGGAAGACCGTTGTGGGAGCCAAGGCCTCGGGGACTCGGCTCCAAGGGCGCTTAAGGCTGAAGGCTCAGCACCTCCCCTAAGGTGGCAGCACACTAGCCTGCACTATTTACTTGCCCCGCGGAAGCCTGCTCAGAACCCCTCCTGGTCTCTTGGACGTATAGCAGATGCGCACGCTTCTTCCCTCCAGCAGGAAATCCCAAGCCCCCTGCGCCTGGGCACCACAGGTTAGAACCACATCCCTGCATGCATTCATCTCGGAGTCGCTTATCCTCGAATTGAAGACAGCGCTCATCCAACTTCTCCCTCTCCGCCCCTCTTAATTCACCCAATAAGCACAACCCCTCCAAAGAAACATTTCAGCGGAAGAGAACTCTTCTACGGAAAAGTGACTGTCTCTCGCAAGAAGGTGAGCTCTCGTGAGGGAAAAACAAGGACTCTCGGTCCTGGATCGCCACCACGCGCAGAGGAAACGGGTACGGAGCTGGGCTGGAACAGGGTGCGCGGACATGAAGTTGGAGGTGTTCGGCCCCCGCGCCGCCCACGGAGACAAGCCAGGTAGTGACCTGGAAGGCGCAGGCGGTAGCGACGCGCCATCTCCTCTGTCGGCAGCCGGCGACGACTCCCTTGGCTCGGACGGGGACTGTGCAGCCAACAGCCCAGCGGTGGGCGGTGGCGTCGGGGAGCTGGTGGGAGGTGGCGAGCGGAGCGCGGGAGGTGAACCCGCGGCCGAGGAGGAAGGCCCGGCGGCAGCGGCGGCGACGGGGGTCGTGGCGGCGGGGCCAGGGGCGGGAAGCGCTGGGGGAGGCGAGGGCGCTCGCGGCAAGCCGTACACGCGGCGACCCAAGCCCCCATACTCGTACATCGCACTCATCGCCATGGCCATCCGTGACTCCGCGGGCGGGCGCCTGACGTTGGCCGAGATCAACGAGTACCTCATGGACAAATTCCCCTTCTTCCGTGGCAGCTACACGGGCTGGCGCAACTCGGTGCGCCACAACCTCTCGCTCAATGACTGTTTCGTCAAGGTACTGCGCGACCCCTCGCGACCTTGGGGCAAGGACAACTACTGGATGCTCAACCCCAACAGCGAGTACACCTTCGCTGACGGGGTCTTCCGCCGCCGAAGAAAGCGCCTCAGTCACCGCGCGTCGGCTCCCGCACCGGTGCTACGGCCGGAGGAGGCCGTGGCCCGCCCAGCTGCCGCGCCCCCACCGCTGGCGCCGGCTCCCCCAGCCTCGCCCCGCGCGCATTCGCCCGCCCACCAAGATGGGCGCGTCAGCCCCGCAGGCAAATTTTCTAGCTCCTTCGCTATAGACAGCATCCTCAGCAAACCCTTCCGCAGCCGCAGCGACGGGAACACGGCTTCCGGGCCGCAGCTGCCATGGGGCGCCGCACCCTGTCCGCCTCTGCCCACATATCCCGCGCTCCTCCCTGGAGCGCCTGGCGGAGCCCTGCTGCCACTCTGCGCGTACCGCGCCGCCGAGCCGGCGTTGCCTTCGGCGCCACACGTCCTGCTTGCGCCCTTCTCCGCCTCGGTTCCTGCCAAACCTTTCCGAGGCCCGGTGGCCGGCAGCGGCGCGCACCTGTACTGCCCCCTGCGGCTGACCACGGCCCTGCAGACCGCCTCAGCCCGAGGCCCTGCCGCGCACCTGCCTTACCCTGCGGAGAAGCTCCTAGCCTGAGCAACAGCCGCTGAACTCCGCCCGGGTGGGCGCCTTCTGGGAAGCAGGGAACACAGGTTCAGGGCTTTGCATTTTCTGTCCAGAGGAAGGAGACTTTAAAAGAAAATTCTCCATCAAACGTGCCTTAAACCTAAGAATTTTTTAACAGAAAAATTTTAGTCCGGAATGTTTCCTTCACCTTTTATAATTTTAGTCCGGAATGTTTCCTTCACCTTTTATAATTTTACAGAGGACCAAAGCAATTTTTCATAATTGTTTGTGAGTTTTTTGATCAAGCCTGCCCCTCCTTTCCTTCACAAAGACTTTTTTCTCTCTTCTGACTGCCCAGGCTCCACCTTACTCCTACTATTTTTGTCGCACCTTCCACTGATTTGTCCCTAACAAAAAAAGAAAAACACATCAGGGAACCATTCCGTATGATAAATTATATGACCACTATTTGGGGTTTGTTGGGCCCCTGTTCTGTGTACGTATGTGTCATTTACAGGTATGACTGAATGTGAGAGAAGTGTCAGAGAATCTTCAGTCATCTCTCTTCTATTGACCAATGCTTCACTGTGCCAAAAGATAAAAAAATATATATATATTGATGAGTTTTGTAACTAAATTATTTATATATTTTTGAAACCTGAGTTTAAAATGTTGCAGGCAACGGGCTACAGCTTTATTAGTGGTTTGGTGGTCTCTAACTGTGGTCTCTTTGGGCCACGTAATTTCTTTAAAGGAAAAGTTAACATGTATATGGGGTGCCAGGACCACTACCGTGTGAAAGCAAGTGTGATTTTTATTTTTAATATTTTATTTGTGTCTCTGTACATATTCATGTATAAATTTTATAAAACCCAGGCATACTGCTTATTTTTAAATAAAACAACTGACTTTAGCACTTTGTGGTGATGGGCTGAAGATGAAGAAATTTTAACCTCCACTCTCCAAAAATTGGCTTAGGTTTGAGTCTTAAGAAACTTCCAATGGGGGCATCAAAATATTTTCCTGATGATTCATTAAAGGTAGAGGCAGTTAGCAGGTTTCTTTACCTAATAAATTCCTATACAAATATCCAGGATGAGATTTCCATAGATAGGATTTCTTAAAGCTTAAAACCAAAGACTTCTGTAAGAATTCTGAGTTGCCAGAACAAATCATAAAGTGTGTGCCCCAAGAATCCTTTAGCAAACAAGTTATTAACAAGCTTATAGTCAAGCAGACATTTTCAGGTAAATTGGTTCTGATTAGGGGTTCAAAATGCTGGAAACAATCTTGACATACAACTTAACACACCAAAGATTTCTTCAGGGCAGTTTTAAGAGCAACTTGAATGTGAATGTTTTTGTCAAACAAAACCTTTTACCTTTTTAGGAATGCAGAAAGTCCGTTTGGGGTTGTGAACCAGTCAGTAGTTCCCTCTCCCTCTCCCTCTGTATGAAGAGAGCATTTGTACATGTGCGGCTGCCAGGCCTATTTCAGTTGTGATCTAAAGAGAATATGCCATCTCAGATATGTCAGAGACAATTTACCATATTGATTAGAGGAAGTACCAGAAAAGTGTGAACAACTATTTCTCAATAAATTCAAAGACAGTGGAACTTTAACAATTTATGATTGCAATATTCTAAAGAGTCCATACAATGAGAAATTCGGACTGGAAATTTAGGCTTCATTGTTGTTCCTGCCATTCTCCAGTAGATTTCATTCCATCCAAGAAGATGATTGGGGATTGGCATATTGTGAGTTGGGGAAAGAAAGTGGAGTTTATTTCAAGATGCTGTCTTTTGGCAGAAATGAGAGAAAAAAGCACATCCCTAAGTCTAGTTAACAAGTAACAAGTCTTGACGGATTTGTGTTGTATCTACTTAGTAGTCATGAAGAGTGACAATAATAGGGTTGAATTATAACAAAAGGTGGACATTTAAGTGGATATTTGCACCCACAAAGCCAATAATTAAGAAAATAAACAGTCTAGGGGGGGAAGGGGAAAAATGAGTTCACTGGGTTGAAATGATCAGCACCCATGCTCAATTCTTTGCTGTTTTCTTGAAAACACACTCTAAGATTGATGGTGAGCAGGGAATCAGCAACTTCATATGCTTTCCCATCTCTGATTCTAGTAGATACTTCTCTCCAACTATGTGCCTTGCCTCCAGAAGCTAGGTGCTATTTTTTATATCAGTTTTGTAAAGCCACTATCTTTATTTCTATATTGGTACATGATGACAGTTTTGCAAATGGAGATTTTTAAATTGCCACTGATTTATGTTAACTCGAAAAAGCAATGTAGAAAAGGGAAAGGCAAAGGTGATGTTTTTAAAATCACGGCTGATCTCTCCTCTCCTCAAAAAAATCCTCCCTTCCTAATGAACACTGGGGAGTCTGAATCAAATTGACTGAGGTCTCCTCAGCTTCTGGGCCCCTTCACTGTCTCCCCAGTTATCATAGGGTTTTCTAGAGAATGGTCGATCGCATGAACTTTGTGCCGCTGTTCA
Organism: Pteropus medius; assembly: GCF_902729225.1. Taxonomy (NCBI): domain Eukaryota; kingdom Metazoa; phylum Chordata; class Mammalia; order Chiroptera; family Pteropodidae; genus Pteropus; species Pteropus medius. The sequence goes on along the minus strand of NW_024344241.1, from coordinate 8,381,251 downwards.
GTGTTCATGACCAAGCTTCTACTCCCACAACCCAAATAACAATCACCTGATAGGCCCCCGGGGTGGAGGGGTGGGGGAGGATGTGGAGGGTCCCAGGGCTCCGTGGCTTCCTTCCTGCCTCTCCTTCACACCCCACAGCCCCAGCAGTTTCACCCTCTCTCTGATGGGTGGAGGAGGCCCAGAAAGGAAAAGAAGGAAATGTTTAAGTCCCGTTTTCTACATGAAAGCAGAAAGCTTCACGGCTGCTTTTACTTCCAGCAACGCTCCAATTCCACGGGAAACACACGTTGCCACGAAGACCCAGGCCTTCAGCGATGAGGTTCTGCGGGGCTCTCAGGACCCGGGCCTCCAGCAGCAGCCACAGCGGTGTGACTCATCCAATACCGTTCCTTCTGGCATCTAGCCAGGGAACTGGATTCCTCAGTGGCATCAGAGGAATGCTCAGAGCGTCCAGAGGGCTGGACTTGTCCCACCCCCAGCCTCCAGTCCGACCCCCTTACACAGCCCACCCCTTCCCCTAACCCATTCCACCTCTATCCACAGCCCACCTCTGTCCCTAGCCCGCAGATTGCCCCTCCCAGGATACGAATCATGTGCCAGCTGAACCTCAGCAGCGGAGATCACAGGACTGCAGAGTGGGAATGGGGGCCTTTTTATTTTGAGAAGGGCCTTTTGATAACGGTCAGGCTTGCCTGAAGCCAGGAATGTGGGCTAAGGGCTCCTTTGGTCAATTTTCAAGGCCCGCGCCCCACCCTCCGCCTCGCCTTCGCCTTTGCATTGGCACTTTGCAGTCCCCTTTACCTCCGCTCCCTAGAAGGCCCCTCCAGGCCATGCTGGACAAGTGGGTGGAGAGAAATGCACAGTCTGGATGCCTGCTCCAGCTGATACATCAATTACAGTGTCCAGGATTTGTCCACTCTTACTGCCAGGCCCTCCCCAAGCCAGGGATCAAGTCCTCTGAATTTGGGGCCTGAACACTTCTCTGGTTAGTGACATGCAACATCCTGATCAATCGAAACTCCCCTTTATAAGGTAGTATTTCGTATATAAATACTGGAAGTCTGGGGTTGGGTGGTGGTAGTGCCCTGGTCCTGGGCCCCTGACTATTGCCTGTGTATGAGCCAGGATGGTAAACAACTTCACCCACCACTGGAGATGGCTTACTTTATTTCAACTACCTTAGTTTATAGATGATCAATCTAACTAAGGTTCCTTAAGAATTGCGAGTCAGATTCTTGAGCCTACATGAAATCTCAAAAAAAGGGGGGGAGGGGAAGAATAAAAGAAGAAATCAGAGAAAGTCTCACTCCCAACAGATAAAGATAGATTGCTCTAGGAGCACCCTAGAGTTGACTTTTATAAGCTGGAAGCATGCCTAAGGAGAATTACCTATGGCCACTCTGGTTCCACTATTGCACAGTTTCACAAACTTGATATTTTTTGCCTCGGGGAATGTGTATTCCCACACAAAATACAAAATTAAATTTACTGATTGTCTTGGATAGATTCTAATCTTGTAGATAAAAAAACAGGGGCCCATAGAATAGCTTAAACACTCCTTTGTGGCAGACCCAAGTGGAAACCAAGATCCAACTCCCAGTTCAAAATTCTTTCCACTGTAACACAATTATCTGGTTAATTCAGACCAAAACAAACTTTGGCCTGAACTTAGTTGAATTATTCAGATAATTGTCTCAATTTACTTTTATTATAATGGTAAGTAGATTTTCCAAACTGGTAAGAACTTATTCTCCTCACCCCCATAATTGTCCTTGTCTAGAACAGGCCATGTCCACCCCTTGCCTGAGAGACCTGGATATGGGGCGCCTTAGACATTTTAGCATCAATGTATTGGGCAGTGTCCATGCTGCCTCAGTGGAATTTAGCACTGCTTTCTTTCACTTCTGCAGAGCGCCAAATACATACATACCCCTGTCAAGGGTAGCAAAAAGTCTGTACTGAGAAGGGTCTCCTAGAGTGTTGGGTGTGACTTAGCAATCTCTGTTCTCTGGTGACAAGCACTAACAAGTGGGCACTTCCTGAGCACACCTCTCCTACTTTCTCACACTAGGGCCAAAGCAAAAATGACCCTTTCTCACATTGGAAAGAAACTAGAACTTTTTATGATAATTTGCCTTCCATTTTTAGCTTTAAAAAAAAAAAATGCCTATTCAACGCACCCACATGACTGACAACTTTCTTGAATATTAAGAAACTTTATTGGCATCAAACATACAAAAATATTGCTCATCTGTTTTACTATTTTTTTTATTCTTTAGATCATAATAGCTGAGCTTTGCCTTGATTCTGGAAATTAGACCCCGAAGGGTCCTTCAGTAAACATTTCCTACTTTCAAACACCACAATATCTCTCTTTTAGTAACAGACTTTATAGTTACCATTAAACTTTTGTTAATGGTTTTTGTTAACCATTAAAATTTTGTTATGCTTTAACAACATAATTTGTTAATTCTTAATGATGTCAGCAAATGGGACAAATAAGTATCTTCTAAGAAGATCATGATCAAAAACATAAAAATGTAACTTTCCCCAGATTTGAGGTCCTCTTTCAAATTGGCAAAGAGTCTCATGTCATAAAATGCTCGTTGTTGTGCAATGGTTTCTGCATTGTATCTGTTCATCATTATTAAGATGGATGGATGATTAGAATCAAATGTTGTTCCTGTCATTTGCCAACTTATACATAGACTGGAAAAGAGAACTGTATTAACCTTCGTTTTTGGTGAACTAGAGCCAAACACAAACATTAACATAATACAACATTTCCCTTACCACTCCTGGATCCTTTTGCTGTTCTTTCCAGGAAAAATTTAACTTAAAAGACTTGCCATAACTGAGCCTTTCTATCACATCTGTTTGGAGCCCAAAATAATATATGTATTCAACATCCTTGACATCTATTTGCTTTTTCTGATCACCAATTTTTAACCAATAAGGGAAAAGTAGAAAAGTTTTGCCACCTTTGGCCGGCTATGCTCACTGTAGTTAAGTGTCTGGTAACATTCAAAATAATCACAGAGGTGGTCCATTCAAGAAGGAACTTAGAATGAAAACTCCAAGAGAACTGAGTTTAAGTTCTGGCTCTGGCTGTCACAGCTAGGTGACCTTAGGAAAGTGGGCCACCTGTCTAAGCCCCCGTACAAGGAGATAGAGCTAGAATATGTTCACACTTCTCCCCTCACATGTCACAGTCATAAAAACTTGTATAGAATGTCAAAGATGTCATGTAAATGCATACTTTTTCTTTCTCCTAAACTCCATCAACTTAGGATCAAATGTGTATTTCAGGGACAAGTTCTATTGTAGCATTATTCAATATAAGTAAAATACTCATAGACACAACAAAATATATTTGAGACCATTAGGGTTCAGTGGATAGATACATCTTGTCATTCTAATGGATCATAACATTTCTTCCCATTGTGCTCTCAACAACTTAAATTTTGCTCAAAATCCTAGCTTTCATACTTTGGTATAAAACACATGCTTATTTCACAGACCCCAAATGGAGGCTTAGAGAGGTTAAGCTTTATTCAAGAGGTTTCATCATAAGCAAGACATACAGGGCCACTTTCCTGTCTCCAGTGATGGCTCTCAGGCCAGTGCTCAAACCCTGGTATGAGGAGATCAGAGAAGCCCCTCATTTGTTTGTTCAAGGACAAAACCCAAAGATATCAAAGGCAATTCTCAATGTAGCAGAGTTGATACAACCTAAAAATGCAACTAGCACCAAGGGACTCAAGGCATTTTTATATATAAAAATGCTAGTGTTAAATACTAAAATAAAATAAATAGGGAGACACTAAAAGAGGGCAAATCTGGAAACTAGAGTAAAACCCTGAAAATACCAAATAGTGATAAATATTATTATTTAATAAAGTATATTCCAGATACATTTTCAGGCCTGAAGAAAGCATAAATGATAGGGTTACATGATACCTGCAGATAGACCTACCTTCATTTGGGGGAGCTGGTATTTATCTGGGGCAGTCAACATTTGAATTTGCCATCCCAGCATCTGTCCCCTTCCCATGGTCTCAGTATCCTGAATTCCTTAGGAGGAGCCATCTCTCTATATAGCATGTCATTCTGCAGGTTGACCTTCTCCACCTAAGACAAGCCAAGCAGGCCTTCTCTTCCCCGGGATTCCAAACTGGGAGCAGAGGGACTCTAGAATCAAACATGAGTTGGGTTGATTTGTCCCTGGTGCCCCAATAAAATGGTCCATCAGGTTCTGCTATGGGACTCCTGGAACTTCTCCTTTTTGGTAAATCTTTCCAATCAAGTCTTGCTTTGCTCACATTCAGCTGAGTTTCTGTCATTGGTAACCTCACTGTCCTGTGCAGCCAGCCCAGGCACAGTGCGAGGCAGGCAAGATGGCTCATGCTCTTGCTCCTTTTCCTTTATGAACTCTTCTCTTCTTACTGGCCCTCAGACACCCACAGACCCCAAGCGGGAGATTGTGTGGAATGCAAAAGGTAGGAGGAAGTGTGAAGTAGGAGGCTAGGCAGTCATTACCACGCAGCTCTCCCCATCTAGGAGACAAATAACAAGCAAAAGGGACCTCAAACTATGAATGGCTACTCAGCAAGACAAAGGCATGTGCTACAGAGCTCAGCAACACAGGGAGCCTCCAAAACATAATGCTGAGTGAAAAGAGCCAGTCCTCACAGGTTATATCCATATGATTCCATGTGTATGACGCTCTGAAAAAGGCATAAATGGACAGAAATCACATCAGTGGCTGCCAGGGGCTGGGATGGGGGACTCTAAAGGGCACAAGGTAATTTGGAGGATGATGGAAATAATCTATGTCTTGATTATGAAAGTGGTTTCATGACTGTGTACATTGGTCAAAACTCAGTACTGTACATCTAAAAAGTACATGTTGCTATATGTAGATTATATTTCAATAACCCTGACCTAACAAATAAACTCATAAAGAATGAATGGTAAGACTTACTATATTGCCCAAACCAAGGATATTTCTCATAACAGCTTAAGTTAAAGTAAATAAAGCTTTATTTATGGGATTTCAACTAATGTACAAGTTAAGGGAGTATTTTCAGAAGAAAAATAAACTTCTCAGTGCCTCTTAAATCATCATAGCACCCAGCTGCCCTTTCCCACTCTGAGTAAGGCAGCATATGGCACTGTTGCCCACTCCACTTCAACATGAGAACAATCTCAAGAACCACCATGAAAAAGGGACATCATGTCAGGACTTAACCTGTGTGTGTTCCTCCCACATTTAGACACTGTTTTCTTCATGTGGCCAGCTGGCTGAGGAAGAACAGAGGGACTGACTAAGAGCTGACAACCCAAGTGGAAGAGAAAACAGCATTACTGCAGTCCCACTTGCTACCTATAGTCTGGATTGTTCACAAAGCAACTCCTGGGAGATACTACCAACTCTAAGATCTGGGTCAATGCACAGCACCCCTACAAGGAAAAGTCACCAAAAGAAGGACTCAAGATGGAACTGACAGGATTATATGACATCACCTAAACCTATCAAACACATTCACCTATCAACACCAAATTTCTGAAAGCAGCTCCAAAATGAAAGAGATCACACAAACACAATTCATTCCCTCTGCATTCTGATCCCTACCTGCACTCCAATTCTGTAACCACAAGTGTCAGAATGCTGGGGAAATGTTGATCAAACTGGATACTTTTGACCCCTCACAGAAGTTACACAAGTCAGCAATCTGAAATAAGATAATTATTAATTCTCATATTTATTAGCTGAACCTTTTTGAGTAATGGCCTCTGGGGACATTTATAAATGCAATAAAAGACCTCATCATTGTTAAGTGCAAAATGATGTGGGTTGTTTTGGATTTGGGCTGAAGTAGACTCGCAAGCCCATGCAGCACCTCTGCCTAGATTCAAGAACGGTAAAGGCTGTGACTTAAACCTTCTCCACTTGTGTGCACAGCTCCAGCATCTGCTGTGTAAATGCTTGCTGAACTTACTCAGGAGCTTGAAGTCTGTAAGAGAAGTTAGCCAGTTTCAATCTAGTAAAGATAAATCTGAGCCCACATTTTCCAAAATGTAACCCCATAATGACTTGTAGCTGAAAAGAGATGTCTGGTGGCCCAAGTCACCTCTTCAAGCTCTGCTCATGAGCAGAGTCAAAGTGCTTGTACTAACAGATTTGGCCTTAGAAACAAACCCTGCCCAAAAGCACTTTCTTGATGAGTCACAGGACATTAAAACTAGCATATCTTTCAATCATAGTCGATTCAACGGAATCAAGGTCCAGCCCACATCTGGGGCCACTGGATGGTTACTTGCACAGAGTAATTCATGAAGAGAGCCAAAATGCTCTGCTGGATAAGATTTCTTTCCCCACACTTTGATTGCCCACCAGCTTCACTCCCCCTCCCCGGCTCAGTCTGTTGCCTGTAACACCATTTGATTCATTCTGTTAAGTTGTATAACAAAATGTGGCATAAATTCTACAAAAAGGTAAAAAGAGAAAAAGGGCTGGGGAGACAGAGATAATCATTGTTCCAATACAAACACAACTTCCTCTCCTTCACACCTTTGCTAATTGTAATTGCAGGGCCCAAGTGGACTTGCTGGCCTTGGAGTACACAAAGTCTATATACAAAACACATCTGTCGATAGACAAACACAACACAAATGACAGTCTTAAAAAAAAGTTCCCTCTGCCAATCTTAAGCTTTTATCTTTCACACTTCACTAACAGAGAGTATTGGGTATGAATGAAAACTTCTGGTAACCAGCAGAGAATTCAATTCATGCAGTGAACATGATGTTAAGTTTTGCTGCCCATAGGCCACAATCAGTTTTCTTCTTGATGGTCACTTTTCCTTTATCTTAGGATATGAAATAATACCACATTGGAAACCTGAAAAAATTCACTTTTAAATTCCATCGACAAGTCATTTTTCTCCGGCCTACAGCTTTTTATCAGTGTTAGAGAGCAAATGCAAGGCTTAACAAAATCGCAATGTATATTTAGAACTCAGGCTCCAAGGAAATGGGAGTGATGCAGGACAGCCAGGACAGGACTTCAGTGACTTGGGAAGGAGCCACACCCTTGCTCAAACCCTCCAGCTTGGCTTTTGAGTCAGCCGCAGCTCTGAGGTCCTCAATTCTTCCCTGCATTTCTCCACTTTGCCTTCTTGGAGAATGAAAACATGTTGTTAGCTCTGAGCACCCTCCCTCCAGTAGCCAAAGGCAAGTTTTAGTTCTAAGACGGAAGTAATCTAAAGGATCAACGGAATCACAATAATCAAACATATCAACTCAAAATCTCAATTTCTTGCCAGATCCAGGAAACAGACCAGTTCAAATAGACTGCCTTTCCAAACATCACCCTAGAGATTGTTATGGCTGCACCCAAGGGAGCTGGTGACTTCCTTTAACAAAATTTACATTGTCTCTCTGGAATGAGACCCAAGCAATATCTACTTAGGCTCAGGGGGAGACAACTCTCAGGTAGTGTTAGAATGATGATGATGAGCTCATGTCATTCCTTCATTGAGGAAAACTTTTTTAGATACTACAAGGTCTTTCCTGGAGAAATGTGCACTCCCCTGGGCAGCAGGCTGGGCAGTCAGCAATGTGCTATCACTTGACAGGAGCATGGTGGGCAAGGAGGGCCCACTTTGTGAAACCTGGCAGCAGAGCCAGCAAATGACAGAATTGAGCCTCTGAAATATAAAACAAGAGGCCCAGAGGCAGGCCCAGCATTGGAGGGAGGACTACGGTAGCCCAGCTCCTTGGCCAGGACTATCTACCTTTGCATGTCAGCACCGAGGTCCATCCACTCAGCCTCTCTTAGTTGGGGTGCCCCCAGCAGCACTCTCAGAAAAGAATTTGGCTACAAGTTTATTTGGTAGGTACAAGAAATACCAAAATGGGCACAAGGAATCGAGCCCATGAACTGAGGGCAACAAATAGTGTGTTATGACTGTGAATAACTAGAGCTTAAGTCCATGTGGAAACTCTGGAAACAGTGTAAAATGTCTGCTTCAAAAAGATGCTACTAGTGACCAGAGGGATAAGGGAGTCAACGATGAAGAAGTTTTGGGGTTGGAGGAGGCAGGGGGATGTTGATTCCTTGACATTTCTGGGCTGCCATGCATTAAGCTGATTGGCTTTCCATGCCTTCAAAGGGAGATTTATGCATATATCAGCAACTGAAAACACCTCACAGATAAAAACAACTTATCTAGTCTAGTCTAGCCAGGCCCTGGGAAAGTAAAAAACATCCTCCAGGCCCACACCAGGTTCTTTCAGTCAAGACTGGGATCTTCCAGCAGGGACATTGCTTGGGGATATGGCCTCTGATTTGTAGTGTTTGCCAATTCTGTGGTATAAATGCGCCTACCATGGCTGATTTCAAGTCATCAACAGTCTAACACTGGATGCAATGTTCCTGACTAGTTAGCAACTGGCTGTTGTGTCCTGATCTGGTAGGAGCTTGCTCTAGCACACCATAGAGTGAGCAGGGGATCCCCAAGCTTTGGCGCTCAGGTGTTGAGCCACTGGCCTTAGCCTCATCAGTTGATGTCACCTGGGGATAGGGTCTCTTGCTCACAGCGACCACTACAATGACATCCTCAACCCAGTAGCAGTTCTGGTGTCTAGAGCTGATTTTTAAAGTTCAAGGGTTGACATGAGGGTTAAGAGTCAACGTAAGGTAATAATTAAGAGCATAGACTCTGAAGCCAGACTGCCTAGGTTTGAATCTCAGCTCTACCTATTACTCAGCTCTACATATTATCTGTTGTAAACTTGGGCAAATCACTTAACCTCTCTGTGCCTATTTCCTCATTCATAGAACAATAATGATGATAATAGTAATTACTTCACAAGGTTCTTATAAGGGTTAAGTAAGTTACTATCTGCACAGTGCTTTGAATAGTGTCTGGCACATACTTAGAGTAGTAAAGTAAACACTACTTAGGGTTAGTTATTATTATTTATTGATGAGAGTGAGCGGTTGATAAACAGGACCCTAAGAGCATAATGAAGCTGTCTTGTTCCTCCTGAAGATGTTATATTTCCATTAGCTGGAGTTATACCCAGAATGAATCCTGAGAGGAAGGGAGAGAGAGAGGAGTGGGCAAGAGATTCTCCTTGATGAGAGAAACATTTAATGCCACAACCAATGAAGCAGACTTTTTAACCTGGGTCTTAGAAAGCAGATCTACCTTGTTTTGGGGTTTTCACAGCACCAGATTCAGGTTAAAACTATTTTAAATAACAGATGCCTTACTTTTCTTTTATGCCTATGGCTTTTTGTTCTGTCAAGTGCTTTTAATAAAATAAAGAGGTTCCAGATTAATTATATAAATAAGAAGTCCAAGAGTAAGATGAAGTCCTTTGATGGATTTTGTTCAATTCCAAACCTTTGTGAGGACCTTCTTATGTGCCAGGTACCTATAGCACTGAAGAAACAAGGGCAAAACATATACCCTGCTCTCCCGGTCTCACCATGAACAGGCAAGTACCTATGGTAGTCCTATACTAGAAGCAAGTCTTAGATGCCCTGTGGCCATATAAGAGGTGTCTCATTCCCAGGCCTCAGGGATTCAGAGAAGGCTTCCTGTAAATGGTGGTATTTCCAGTGAAACCTGTACTATGAATAAGCCTGAGGCAAAGGGCTAGGAGTGAAAGAGAAGCTTTCAGGTGAAGGAAAGAACACATACAATGGCATGGAGCAAAATAGAGTATAGCACAGTCAGGGAAGAGCAAATTGTTTGCATACATCAACCACAGAACATATGGCGTATGGAAAAAGGAGACCAAGAAGAGAGGTAAATATGAGCCAGATCTTGAAGGATTTTGGTGGTCATTCCGAGGATAATGGGAAGAAGTAACTGGAGCGTTTTTAGCAAAATAATTGCTATTGTCCCCTATAAAGATAACTCTGACTGCTCTGTGAAGAACAGAATAGAAAGGGGCCACACAACCAAAGGAAAGCTAGAGACTGCTGCAACAATGCAGGTGAGATAAAATGGTGTGATCAATGTGCCCATAGTGGGGATGAAGAGTAGGCAGATTCTGACAAGCTCTGAGGTGGGCAACCAGGACTTGGAGACTGACTGGATGTGGGGAAACAGGAGAAGGTAACTGGGTGAGTTTGAGGTCGACCATGCAGCAAAAGCATCAAGAAGGAGCCAATTCTGCTTACATATGGGAGAAGGGGTGTGAGCATGCAGTAGTTCAGTCCTTTAGTGCAAGAATAATGAGAGGTACCATTAATACTACAGTCATAATAGTTTTGTATATCAACTACAACAATTTTTACCAAATGGAAATAAAGTGTTTTGAGGAATGTATATTTTTCTAATTTGTTCAAAGGCACCATATGAGCTAGCCATGGCCCTTAGTGCAGTTTGGAATTATACTTTGGATACACTAAGTTTGAGTTGCCTATAGAATAGCTAAGTAGAACAATCAGGTAAGCAGTTAAATATACATATCCGAAGTTCAGGAAAAATCTGGGCTGGAGATGTAGATTGGGAAACATCAGCATATAGTTTTTACAACCATGGAGACAGATAACATCATACAGGGAAGTGTAAGCTGGGCCGGGTTTCTTAATTTGGGGGTGTAACATACTTCTTTGGGAATCAGTTGAAAGAAATACACAAAATACCATATTGAGCATATATAGTATATATATATATATATATATATATATATATATATATATATATATATATACACACACACACACACACACACATATATAACAAGGGGGTGAGGAAAGAATAGGGGGAATAATACTGTTCCTAAAGCTAATAGTAAAGTGCCCTAAGCAAAGGGAGAAGACAAGAAAGCCAAGGATGTAGTACTCATATTTAAGATCTGAGTAAAGGAAAGTTAAAAGAAGGGAACTAAGAGAGTGTAGAATCATGAAAACTAAAAAAAAAAAAATCACATTTTACGAAGAGGAGGTATCCAATAAGATAATTAGGTGTGACTTCCCAACCAGACCAACAGTGACCTTTGGAAACCCCACTGCAGAGAAGTAGGACTGGGAGCCAGATGGAAGATGAGAGCAATGACTATGACAAATACTTTCAGGAACATTGACTATGAAGGGAGAAGACAGGTTAGGGAAAAGCTGGAAAAATAAAGAGAAGATTATTCTTCTTTTTAAAGAAAAAAATGTTTGAACATTCTTAAGTGCTATTCACAAAGAGTCAGGATAGAGGAGGCTACAGATGGTTGAAAAGATGTAGTTAGAAGTAGGCTGGGGGGCAGTTTATAATCAAGACACTAGGCCTCCCCAACAGGGGCTAATCACAGACACTAAGTGACCAGTGGCTCGAGGTCTGAGAGCCACTACCGGTCCTCTTCCACCCTATCCATTAGTCTTTGTATATCTCTCATTTCAGCCTGAAACTAAAGGTGGCCAGCCTGGGAGAGGCTCTCTGCCCTGGCCAGGGCTTCATATGCACTATCTTGAGATAGTTGGAATACCAGTTGGAACATCAGTGGGGGCAGAGACAAGGGCTCTTTAAGATGTTGAGGTAAGGCTTCCACAGCAACAAGTATATGGCAGATCTGATGAAAGGGGTGGCAGAAAAGGAAAGCATAATCAATTTTGATTCCTTAAGCTAATATGGAATTAAACTTCCACTGGAAAATGTCTACCTCTCATTGTATCTGCACCTCGCTTTGAGGGAAGGGATAATATGAAATCCTGGGTTAGATCTCAACTCTCTACTCAATACTTATGTGATCTGGCACTTGATACTTAGTCAACCCAAGTCTCTAGTTCTTTATCTGTAGAGTGAACATAATGAAACTGGTCTTATGGACCGTGTAGGGGGCATTAGGATTAAGTTAGAGCACATACACACATATCTATTTGTGGAATACTGTACATATACAGCTTATGGCACAAATGGTAATCAGTATTCATAGTAGTGATATTATACCTTAGCCTTTAATGATGAAATCAAATCTTCATCAATCAACATAATTATTATACAAATTACGCAATCTACCTTGAGGTAGACACGTAGGGGGTAAAAAGTTCTATCTTTTAACTAAATTATCTAGAAATTGACCTATAAGATTATATTATTTATGTTGCAAATCAAAATCATGTAGGTTTTTGCCAACATGTGTATCATATCACTCATGCCAAGAAATATAAATCTCTAAAATTACTGATTGTGCAATTAAATTATTTGGTCTTTAGAGGAAAAATAGCCCCACATATTTAAGAACTATGGGAATGTACACTTGAAAATTATATGATTGTATTAACCAACGTTTCCCCAATAAACTTAATTTTAAAAAAAGAAAAAGGAAAAAAAAAAGAACTATGGGAAGAACATTGAAAATCTAGTGAATATAGTGAATGAGATCTCTTGGCCTTCAAATAAGAATTTTTATCTGCTAAACCAAGAAAATTCACTCCAGAAATATTGTTAAAATGATAACAAAAAAGTTATGTATTCCTTCTTTCTTCCCTGAGCAGAGCTAAATGAATCAAAGATGAACAGAATTCATCTGCCCAATGGTTTTTTCAGCCCAATGATTTGTCTTTGTTGTTCACACTGTTCAAGTAGAAATAGGCCCTATTAGCTCCATGGTTGATGCACATAGACGATTACTCTCATTTAAAATTGTTGTTTCTCTCTTCCCACAAGAATCCCTCAATTTTCCACTTTTTTCAGGATCTCCTTGCCATCTTCTCCTTTACTCTTTGAGTATAGCCAGAAAATAGGCTGTTCATACAATGTTAATGGGGTTGTAAATTGGTGCAACCTTTTGGCAGGGCAATTTGGCAATATCTATTAAAATGTAAAATGTGCATACCTTTTGACTCAGCAATTCCATTGCAAAGAATTTATCCTAAGGATATGCTCTCTCAACTGTGCAAAAAGTGCATGTATACTAGGATACATGTTGCAGCATTGTTTGTAATCCCCCAAACTGGAAAAAACTTTAACATCAAATTAAGGAATTAGCTAAATTAGTTAGAATACAACCATACAATGGACTACTAAGCAGTTGTGAAGTGAATAGTGGGTCTCTGTGTGCTGTTATGAAAAGGTGTCTGTTATGTGGGGGGAAAGCTGCAGAATGATGCATTGACTATGGTCCCCTTCATGTTAAAGATCTTTAAGTATATATCCATATATATGAATGCTTATATATGTAGAGCAAATGTTTAGAAAGATTTTTAAAAATGCTTAAATTATAGAGTTATTTCTATGTAACTGATAGAACTGGAGAGATTGAGGAGGTAGAGAAAATATTTTATCCTTTTACCTTATATACTTTTATTCTATTTGGAAGAAACCTTTTTTTTTTTTTATTACCATTAACGTGCATTACTTTACAATTTAAACAGCATAGTTTACTAAAAGGGAAAGAAAACAAAAGAGAAAAAGAAAGAAAGAGCAGAGAGAGAGGGCATAAGGGAGTGAATGAGGGAGGGAAATGTGGGCAGGGAAGGGAGAGAGAAGAAACACTTTCTCATTCTTTTGAGCAGATGAGCCCTTTACCTATTTTGAAGGAGAGGAGACAGATATTAGCACATTTTAGAACTTTAGCAATTGCCAAACTTCACAAACACTACTTGTTATTTCTTTTATAAATGAAAACAAGGAAGTACCATACTGCTGGATTTGTCTACACTTTCCCTGGGTCTTTGGAACCATATCGGGATAAAGTCCTTACTGCAATGTGAGCAAAGTGGGACTCCAGGAAGTCAGACAGCATTTCCTCCCATAATACACAAATTTGTATCTTGCCTGATGTTTTTGTCTCTGTGCCTAGATCTCACAGTGATAGGCACCACAAAAGTACACAGACAAAAGACAACTCACCCTGATTTTGCAGAGCGGAGACAAACATGTAGAGGTCAAAAGACTTTCTTTAAAGGCCAAGGACCAGGGATCAGAGCAAGAGCTTCTCAGTACAAGACAGAGTCTGGGGTAAATTAGAGTGCATGTGAGGTTTCACCAGATAAAATAGCTTTGTTCTTCCCCTTAAGATTCTGGTAGCTGACCAAAAAGTACATTAATTTTTTTTTCACTTACTTTTAAAAGTTAAAGTCATATAAGGTCTATTTTAAAAGATAATGGGTTATTGCTGAGGATGTTTTTTAAGAACTGGTTTTTAAAAATTCAGAGACTTTAAGAGGTCTCTTTTTTTTTTTTAACTTTTCTGTGAAAAATGAGAAAAGTTTAGACCTACCATAGGGCCAACAGATAGACAAAATCCTCTAAGAAAAACAAATGAAAAATCAATTCTCCTTTAAGCCCTGCTCCTACCTTGCCTGTCCTGTTCCTAGCCCCACAATGAACTCTGCAACCATTACTGAAGCTTACAAAATTTTCTACTACTACTCAGCAGTTTAAATATTAACGAGCATGTAAAGCTACTGGGGGTAAAACCCTGGAGCCTGTAATAAGAAGCAAGCCTCAGCTGGATTCTGTAATTACTTCTTACGCAACTCCAAGGCCGCAGTCATAGCCTTCTGAAGATTACACACTTCCAGCAGCTCTAGCATGAGGCCCAACTCTGCCAAGATTGCATAACCCTTTTCATAGCATAATAATTAGTCATTAAGAAGCATAACAAAAGGCCATTCTGACCACAGTGGCACCCTAATATTGTCTGTATTTGCTTTCCAGAAAGGACGCATTTCTTGCACATTCAGCCCTGTATGAGTGTTAATGGGGTTAGGACAGAAAGTTGGAGATGGGAGGAGAGAAAGGGTTGTCGAAGAGTTTGTTGCAGAACAGACGTCATGGGAATTTTCTGTTCCTGATGCTGCATTTCTTGTTGCCATTGTGTTTCATTTCTCACCCAATCACAGGTGTTCCATTGGTTCCACTGGTCTCAGCTCACCAAATAGCACTGTACTTCTCGTTGGGCTTTTGAACCTCCTTGGTTTCTAGGCCTATCCCAGGCTATCCTTGTCCTCATGTGCCACATATTTTATTTTTCATAGGACTAAATATTTATGAAACCAGCATTCTAAAGCATTACTGCCCAGTTACTTAATTAAATGAATGCATAGAACCTGAATTTTAGGGCTAGAGAACTAGATTTAGAAATAATCTAGTCTAACCCATTGATTTTACAGATGAAGAAACTGAGGCCAGAGAAGGCCAGAGGTGAGCTTAGTTACAAATATTTGGGGTCCAAATGAAGGCACTTGGCTTTACATTTATTCTTAGAGTACATAGCTAACCTCACATGCTTTCTCCTATATGAATTCAGTGTCTGTATGAAACCTCCATCTAACCTGTTTGTATACCTGAAAAAGTCAGTGTTGTGTATGGGCTAGATGA
The DNA here is from genome assembly GCF_902729225.1 of Pteropus medius. Lineage (NCBI taxonomy): Eukaryota > Metazoa > Chordata > Mammalia > Chiroptera > Pteropodidae > Pteropus > Pteropus medius. Next base: position 8,365,913 of record NW_024344241.1, on the reverse strand, counting down.
TAATCATGGCAACACTGCAGCCTGCAGGTAAGTTTGAAGATAACAGCAGTATACCTGCATAGAGCTATCTGACAGCACAAGGGCCCAGGTCTTCTGATGGCCTCAACTCCTACAAAAGTAAAGATGTACCCAAAGAAACTGGGTAGAAAGATGGCAATGAAGAGGTGAACTTTGAGTCTGAACAGAAATGATGAAAGTGTGTGGTTTATTACTCGAATTACATTTACCAAAGTTTACTGAGGAAAAAAAGTTTAATTTTCCATGATATTGTCAAGAGAATTTAGTCTTTTCACCTATACTTTATAGATAAAGCTCAAAAGGGCAGAAAATGTCCCATAAATCACCCTGTCTCCTTCCTCTGCCCACAGCAGCCATGTGCTTGCTAATCCCTAACAGCTACTCTAAGTCAACAAGGAAAAAATAGACTTTGACTTCAAATTCATTTCCCTATGTAACAGCTTGACTAGCCTAGATCAGGGAAATGCCATGGATCCTGAATATCCAGGTTTCAATACATCTCAAAATATCTTTAAGAATGGTACAGAGAAATGCAAGCTAGATACTTAAGTTACAGAGAATTTCAGTGGAGTAGTCAGTTATATCTCAAAGGTGCCGTTAATGGATTAACGTCAAGTTATAGGTAGGTCTCTAGTGACATATCAAAGAAATTTTTTTCACCATATTTTCCAATGAATTGGATAAAAACAATCATATTTCTGCTCAAATGTCACCCTTTCTGTAAGATTTTCTCTGATCACCCGATCTAAAATTGCAAAACATTCTTCCCTTTTCTATCTCTTTTCCCTGCTTTATTTTTCTCCTTGACCCTTGTCATTACCATACCATATACATAACTTACTTATCTTTGTTTAGTGTATGTCTTCCCAACTTGAATGAAATTTCTAGGAGAACAGAGATTTCTTCTGTTTTGTTTCCTACTATATCCCCAGAGCTTAAAACAGTACCTAGCATATTGTAGGTACTCGGTAGATAGTCACTGGATGGATGGATGGATGGATGGATGGATGGATGGATGGATGGATGATGGTAGCATGCTTATCTAATGTGAAGATAATATAAAACAAAGAGAGTTGGGGAAAATATTAGATGACAAAGTCAACAACCAAAATTATCTTGACAGATAAGAATGACAGTATGAAGCTAACAAATGGAATTTAACAAGTGCTTTAAATCAATCCCACACTTAGATTTCAGAAAACAATTGCACAAGAACAAGATGGAAAAGATAATGTGACTAAATAAAACTGACAGGGTTTCAGGTGACTGCCAGCTCAATCTGAGTCAAAAAGAAAAAAAGTCTGTCAAACAAGTGTGATCTTCGTTGTCATCACTAATTAAAATAATCATAGTTTTCAGTATACAAGTAGCATTCCTTCATTTGAACACCTTTTCATACATATATAATATATATAATATAATGTGAACAAGGTTCACAGTCTGACTTGCAAGAGCAAAGATGAGAAACTACCTAAATGCCCATCAGTAAGGAACAAGTTAAATAAATAAAGGAAATCTATGTCATGGAATACAAAGCAGTCTTTATAAATAAAAATGAGGATATTCTTAATGCACTGATTTGGAGCAGTCTCTAAAGTAGGTATGTAATTGGGGGCGGAGAGAGAGTGATTTAAGAAAATAGAAAATAAACACCAATTTGTTTAGATTTAATTTACAGCCTTGCTACTCATGTGATCTTTGATGCTTGGGCATCATCTAGGCGCTTGTTATAAATGCAGAGTAGCAGGTCCGATCACAGACTTACTGAAACAGAAACTACATTTTAATAAGATTCCCAAATGATTTCTATGCACATTAATTTTTGAAGAGTGCTGTTTTATAGAATGAATTTAACCTAGCCTGCCTCATCTTATCCACACCCTGAGGAGGACCTAGCCACCCTCTCCCTCCAACCTCCCTCTTTTGGTCCTTCTTATTCTGGAAGCCAGGGAGTCTTTCACATTCCAGTGGCCTCAGGTCTATATCCAAAAGGGTCTCCAGGATACTCTCAGGAACACTGGATTCTGTATGATTCTCCTCCTCAATTAGCCCAAAAGTGTCCATGGCTGAACTGACACAAACTCTGCCTACTGCAAAGACATATGTGGATGCAAGTAATTTGCTCTTGCTCAGTCACACTACTCAGGTTGAGATGTCTGCTACAGCCAACTCCAGCTGGTTGGTGGTAATTTTCAGTCGTCACCATCTAAGTGTTCAGCCCAGCTAACATAATCCGAGCCTCAGTTGTGCATTCTCTCCCAAGGATATACATGGGCAAGGTTAATCTCACAATAACTCTTAATTTTTTTAATATATATTTACATCACTATAAGTGAATCTTCCTCAAAATTCAGGGAAGTCATTTATTGACAGGAGCCCAAATTTGCAGTCTTTGGCACATTAAAAAAAAAAAAAAAAAAACAATGGTATCATTTCTGTTGTTTTTAATAGTAGTGGTGAATTTTTGCAAATTCATCTTCCCCCTGTCCCCAGGCTTGTGTCCAATAACAATAATGCCTGATATTAATTGAGGGCTTACTATGTGCTAAGCAGTGTTGAGTTCTTACATATATCATCTCATTTAATAGTCTAATAACTTTAGGTCTCAGAACTGTTATTCTCTCCATTTTACGTATAAAGAAACTATATGTAGGAAAGTTGAATAACTTTTCTGAGGCCTTGCTGCACCAGGAACCAATTTTGCACCAACTTTGCTTTATGAATCCCAAGCTTTTATATTAAAGCATGAAGACACTCTGCTTGGGGAAGCACTTCAGGGCAGCCATGGAGCTCAGCATATTGCTATAAAACCACAAGGATGGCCTGACTGCGTGTAAGCTTCTGTCTTATTCACTTCAGTATTCCTAGCAAACTGCACAGCACCTGGCACAGAGTTCTTGAATGATTTCATAAATTAACCAATCTCACCAGGACCAAGAGCTATTTACCTGAAGTTCAAATAAGTAGATAAGCTCCAGAGGAACTGGCTATATAAATTCCTCTGATGTTCTTCATAACTAGGACATGACCACCAGAAAGCACATCTAGAGGTCTGCTTTTCAAACCCCAGCTCCTGGCACTAACTAGCAGCACATTTTAACTCTGGTGAGACTTATATAACCTAACCGCATATTTGTAAAGTAGTCTCTTAACTACTTGTCACTAGTGAGTGAGTAATTACTAATCACCAACCCCTTCATGAAGCCAGGATGATCCTTAAAGGAGATGCTAAAGATTTCATCAAATGCTGTCAACTTAGCATATTTGAAAAAGTAATGTAAGCGGCAGCATGGACTCATCTCTGCCCCACAGAAAACTCCAAAATGAGAACTTCATGTGGAATATGAAGGCTACAGACAATACCCCCAGATGGCTTTTGAATAATATGTCACATCCACCTGGTATTCTGAAAAAGAAATCAGCAGACACGCTGTCATATGTACACTCTCTTTCTCCTCTAACAACTTTTCTCCCTGCTGTTTCTCTACTCAACCAGCCCCCCAATGTCTTTAATGACTTTTAAAATAAAGTTTCAAATTTTATTTTAAAAGCAGAATGGTAAATGATAAACACATTACTGGCACCAAATGGAACTACATATTTGTTAAAGCCACAAGTTTATAATAATTTTTTAAATTAATATTATTAATGATGGATTATTTCACATAATTATCCCTTTCATCATATGTCTTTCTTCTGATGAAGCCCTACAAGAATTCTGTGACTTTTCTAAACAAAGTTACTCCTTACTGTTCATGCATTAATGCTCTGATTTTTCCAAGAATGTAGGCTTACTCATTATTTCCATTGGCTTATGAAATACCAAAGCTATCCTTCTGGAACAACATGAAGCGTAAAAATATCCAGATCATAGCAGTACCTGAAGAGAAAGAGAGAGATCAAAGAATTGAAAATCTATTTGAAGAAATAATGACAGAAAACTTTCCTAAACTGGCAAAGGAATTAGACATACAAGTTCAGGAAGCACAAAGAGTCCCGAACAAGAGGAACTCAAACAGATCTACACCAAGACATATCATGATTAAAATGCCAAAGGTCAAAGACAAAGAATCTTAAAAGCTGCAAGAGAAAGGCAGCTACTTACTTACAGAGGTAGCCCCATAAGAATGTCTACTGACTTTTCAATAGAAACTTTGCAGGCCAGAAAGGAATGGCAAGAAATATTCAAAGTTAAGAAAAATAAGAATCTACAACTATGAATACTCTACCTAGCAAGCCTTTTGATTAAAATAGAAGGTGAAATAAAGAGCTTCCCAGACAGGGAAAAGCTTAAGGAATTCATCACCAACAAGCATTACAAGAAATGTTAAAGGGTCTTCTGTCAAAAGAGAAAGGGTAAAAAAGAAAATAGAAATAACAAATATAAATAATAAAATGGCAATAACAATGTACCTATCATTAATCACTTTAAATGTAAACAGATTAAATACTCTAATCAAAAGACATAGGGTAACTGAATGGATAAGAAAACAAGACCCATACCTATGCTGTCTACAAAAGACCCACTTCGGATCAAATGATACTCACAGACTAAAAGTAAAGGGATGGAAAAAGATATTTCATACAAACAGAAATGAAAAAATGCTGGAGTAGCAATACTATATCAGATAAAATAAACTTTAAAACAAAGGCTATAAAAAGAGACAAAAAAGGGCATTACATAATGATAAAGGGATCATTAATAAATCAAGAGGACATAACCCTAGTAAACATATATACACTCAACATAGGAGTACCTACATACATAAAGCAATTATTGACATAAAAGGAGAGATCAATAGTAATACACTCAGAGTAAGAGACTTTAACACCCTATAGACACCAATGGACAGATCTTCCAAGCAAAGAATCAACAAGGAAACAATGGGCCTAAAAGACACACTAGAACAGATGGACTTAATAGATATTTTCAGAACATTTTACTACAAAGCAGCAAAATATACATTCTTCTCAAGTGCACATGGAACATTTTCTAGGATAGACCAAATGTTAGGACACAAATCAAGTCTCAGTAAATTTAACAAGATTGAAATCATATCAAACGTCTTCTCTGATCACAATGATATGAAATTAGATATCAAGTTCAAGAAAAAAATTGGAAAATATACAAACACATGAAGACTAAATAACATGCTACTAAACAATAAATGGGTTATTAATGAGATCAAGGAAGAAATAAAAAGATACCTAGAAACAAATAAAAATAAAAATACAATGACTCAAAATTTACGGGACACAGCGAAAGCAGTCCTAAGAAGGAAATTCATAGCAATACAAGCCTATCTGAAGAAATAAGAAAAAGCTCAAATAAACAATCTAAACTTACACTTAAAAGAACTAGAAAAAGAACAGCAAATAAAGCCCAAAGTGAATAGAAGGAAGAAAATAATAAAGATTAGAGTGGAAATAAATGAAATAGAGTCTAGAAAAACAATACAAAAGATTAATGAAACCAAGAGCTGGTTCTTTGAAAAGATAAACAAAATTGACAGACCCTTAGCCAGACTCATCAAGTCAAAAAGAGAGAGGACTCAAATAAATAGAATCAGAAATGGAAGAGGAGAAATAACCATGGACTCCACAGAAATACAATGAAACATAAAAAAATACTACGAGCAATTATATGCCAACAAACTGGGCAATCTGGAAGAAATGGACACATTCCTAGGAACATACAATCTCCCAAGACTGAGTCAAGAAGAAACAGAAAATCTGAACCGACTGATTACCACCAATGAAATTGAATCAGTAATCAAAAACTTCCTCCAAAACAAAAGTCCTGGACCAGAAGGCTTTATAGGCAAATTCAATTAACAAATTGAAAGATAAGAACCAAATGATTATATCAATAAATGCAGAAAAAGTGTTCAGCAAAATCCAGCATCCATTTATGATAAAAACTCTCAGCAAAGTGAGAATAGAGGGAACATAGCTCAACATACTAAAGGCCATATATGACAAACCTACAGTTAACATCATACTCAGTGGGGAAAGGCTAAAAGCATTTTCCTTAAGATCAGGAACAAGACAAGGATGTCCACTTTCAACACTCCTCTTCAACATTGTAATGGAAGTTTTAGCCACAGAAATGAGACAAGAAAGAGAAATAAAAGGCATCTGAATTGGAAAAGAAGAAGTAAAACTCTCGTTATTTGCCAATGACATGATACTATATAGAGAGAACCCTAAAGATTCCACCACAAAACTGTTAGAACTAAACAATGAATTCAGGAAAGTGGCAGGTTACAAAATAAATATTCAGAAGTCAGTAGCATTTTTATACACCAATGATGAGCTTTCAGAAAGAGAAATTAAGAAAACAATCACATTTACAATTGTGTTGAAAACTATAAAATACCTGGGAATCGAATTAACCAAAAAGATAAAAGACCTGTTTTCAGAAAATTATAAGTCATTGAAAAAAGAAATTGAAGAAGATACATATAAATGGAAGCATATACCTTGTTCATGGGTAGGAAGAATCACATAATTAAAATGACCATACTACCCAAAGTAATCTACAGATTCGATGCAATCCCTATCAAAATACCAATGACATTTTTCAGAGAGCTAGAACGAACAATCTTAAAATTTATATGGAGCCATAAAAACCCTGAATAACCATGGTAATTTTGAGAAAGAAGAACAAAGTCGGAGGTATCACACTACCTAATATCAAACTACAAGTCTACAATAATCAAGACAGCATGGTACTGGCATTTAAACACATACATTGATCAATGAAACAGAAGAGAGAACTCAGAAATAAATCCACGCCTATATGCTCACTTAATATATGGCAAACGAGATTAGAATATACAATGGGGTAAAAACAACCTCTTCAATAAATGGTGTTGGGAAAATTGGTCAGATACATGCAAAAAAAAAAGAAGAAGAAGAAGCTGGACCACCTTCTTACACCGTATACAAGAGTAGACTCAAAATGAATTAAAAACTTAAATGTAAGACCAAAAACCACAAAACTTCTAGAAGAAAACATAGGCAGTAAACTCTCTGATATTACTAACAGGAATTTCTTTTCAGATATATCTCCTCAGGCAAGGGAAACAAAAGAAAAGATAAACAAATGGGGCTACATCAAGCTAAAATGTTTTGAACAGCAAAGGAAACTATCAACAAAATAAAAAGACAACCAACTGTTTGGGAGAAGATATTAGCTAATAATACATCTGATAAAGGGTTAATATCCAAAATATATAAAGAACTTATGCAACTCAACAACAACAACAAAAATCCAATTAAAAAATGGGCAGAAGATCTGAACAGATACTTCTCCAAAAAGGAAATACAGATGGCTAACAGACATGAAAAGATGCTCAAGGTCCCTAACCATAAGAGAAATATAAATTAAAACCACTATATGATATCATCTGACACCTGTCAGAATGGCTATCATCAATAAATCAAAAACAAGTGTTGGCTGGGATGCGGAAAAAGGGAAACCTCATACATTGTTGGTAGGATTGCAAATTGGTACAGCTGCTGTGGAAAACAGTATGGAGGTTTCTCAAAAAATTAAAAATGGATATACCTTTTGATCCAGCGATCACACTTCTGGGTATTTATCCAAAGAAAACCAAAACAATAATTCATAAAGATCTATGCATTCCAATACTCATGGCAGCACAATTTACAATAGCCAAGATATGGTAGAAACCTAAATGCCCATCGACAGACAATTGCATAAATAAATTATGGTTCATATATACAATGGAATATTACTCAGCCATTTAAAAAAAATGAAATCCTACCATTTGCAATGACATGGATGGACCAACGGGTTATTATGATAAGTGAAATAAGTCAGACAGAGAAAGATAAATACCATATGACTTCACTCATATGCGGAATCTAAGGAACAAAAAGAACAAACAAATCAAAAACAAACTCACAAATATAGTGGACAATTTGGTGACGGACAGAGGGGAGCAGGGTTGGGGGGCTAGGAGAATGGGCTGAAGGGTTAAAGAAGTAGAAATTAGTAGTTGATAGTTGGTCACGGGGCTGGGGAGCACGGCAGAGGGAATGCAGTTAACATTAATAGGTAGAGAGTCAGGGGAGGGAGGGAGCAACTGAGAGGATCTTTTTATGAACTCTATAGATGTCTAACCAATATACTGTATACTTGAAACTAATTTAAATAAATAATTTTTTTTTAATTTTATTTCTTTCTTTTGAGCCTCCTGTTCTTTTTCTTGGAGTCCTGGTTGCTCCTCAAAGTTAACTCCCATGCCTCACTCTTGCATTTCTACCCACTCAAAGTCTAAGCATTTTTGGTGTAGAAAAAGGGTTCTTCTCTTTTACACACCGAAGCCTGCTCTCAGAATAAAATGTGATTGTTTCATTCAAACAAAAGTGTAAAGTGGCTGGACCTTTTTTCAGTGTGTGACTTCTCTTAGAAGAAACTTGTTTTCTTACCTAATCATAAACGTACTAAATGTTCCAAGTAAACTAAGAAATGGCAGAAAACTATAAACAAACAAACAAACAAACAAACAAACAAAAAACCCAGAAATCCTCCTAACCTCAAAGTCAGGTAAAATCTGGCTTTTTTTCCCCCAGCATCCATCCCTCTCCCCTTCTACCCCTCATGTGACCATATGCACCCACACACATATGGGATATGGGCATGCACAGACACTCCAATATTAACAAACTTGTAGGATAGAGAAAATAGTTGGGAGAACAGTGCCCAGAAAAATCCTACCCACATAAACCAAGCACATTTTGAGTCTCAAAATTGAGACATATTTCAATAAGTACAAATATACTTATGGAAATAACAGGAAATGTATTTAAAATTGATACTGATCTTGTAAGCTACAACATATAGTTGTCCTGCCCATAGATGCCCAAAATTCTAAGGGCAACCCTGCTCATAAGAAGTGTGTAACTGAGTTGCCTGTTGACACTTTACAAAATGTGATCACTGTCATGATAGAAAACATCACGAAGAACAACTAATGCGGGCAGGCAGCTCAGCTGGGACTACAGTGGGTGCAAATGTCATAGACTCTACCCTCAAAGTTTTCTAATCTGGCCATGACTCCAGTAACCTGCCAAATTCTTCAGATAGTCAGAAGCTCTGATGTATTCATGGTCCTCCAGGTTCAATATGGGCCTGAGTCAACATCCTAGCATATTCACATCTTATTATAAACCTCACATAGCTGACATGCTCCGAATTTCTCCAGAGAAGTGGTGAGTTGGAATATGATCTTAACTTACATCCTGTCAGCAGTAGTGTCGTAGCCATCCCACCCCCAACCCATATCTCCTTCTTACCCCTCACAACATCACAACAGTGTTTATGATGAGGTGTGATATTGAGGCAACATAATGAACAGTGTCATTGTCCTGAATATAGCACCATTTAAATAATATAGTTGCTATAACCAAAAGAAAAGAGATGTGTGATCTTGGAGGAAAAGGAGATAATGAAAAAGTGGCAAGAGAAGCAACATTAAAGAGTAACAGCATGGAACACGGTCTCCAAATGACATTGCCATACTACAGAGGCTACGGTGGTACTTGGGAGACAACGAGTACTACAGTGTCTATCATGCCCCATACATACCTTCTAAGTAATGAATTCATAGAGATGCTGTGGGGAAATGTCATTGCTCTATAAACTATCTATGGAATCAGAGGAAAGCAGAGACTGTTCAAGGGCTTGCCAAAGACTAACCAGCCAGGTGCAGCAGTCGCCCTCAAGTTGTGCACTAGGCAAGGGAGTATTCTTCAGCTCTTCTCCTTTGAATCTCTCCTCGCTCCTTGAACCTGCATATCTATTCAGTACAGGCAGGGCCTCCACACAGTAAAACAGGGGTAAGGTAGTAAAGAAATTTGGTCTTCTCCTGTAACCTCCTCTCAAGACTAAAGTGAATTCTTTTGAGGTCTTGGGTAACTAAAGAATTTAGAGTTGTCGCCTGAGAACCAAGTACACAGGACAACAGAATATGTAGGAATCCAACAAAATCTACACAAGATAGAGCTAGGACTGCCTGAAAAGCTCCCCCTTTCTTTTTATTACATCCTGAAGATTTCAAGTGGTTGGCAGGCAGCAATGGCTGCAGGAGGCTGTGTCAATTGTTTCAGCCATCTCTACTTTACTATAAGCACAGCTGGGTATTTTAGCATCAACTGAATAGCTTATCTCTCTTAGTCTAAATAATAGTCCCAACAAACATGAAGCCAATGTAACATTTAGTTTTTTGGACTATGAAATCTTTTGATATACATGAAAAAGAATAGTACAAATTTATCTATGCTGTGACTATAAAAAAAGTATCGATATGGATATAGAAAGCAGAGAAAAAAGGAAACCCTTAGTATTGTAGAATAATGGATAGTTTTATCCTCATAAATATTTCTTAAGATAATATTATCTTCAGAAAGGACAGATGTTAACACATCCTGACCACGATGAAAGAATGCAAAAATAATAAAAAGCTAATAAGCTATCACACATACCCTCCTTCTATTTGTTCCCCAAACTCTCACTGCAATTCATTGTGATATCCCAGTATTGGCCTATCATATTTATCATATTTATCCCCATACTCAAAAGAAAATACAGGCACATACGTAGTGGCTTTAGGTTGTTCTAGTTTTCTAAAAAAGTGAAAGATAAATACATACATACATAAATAAACACATGAACTCATTCTCTCTCCAAATTTTCTAATTTAAAATATTATGACAACCCTCCAAGTCAAGGCATAATTCTAACTCATTCTTTTGAGAGCTTTCACAACACTCTGCGCTATATTTTTTATTTATTTATTTATTTATTTATTTATTTATTTATTTAGTGACATTAGTTAACGAAATCCAGTAAGTGTGTGTGTGTGTGTACATGTGTATACATATATATATACATACATACATATATATATACATACATACATATATTTTTATATATATATATATATATAATTACACTCTGTGTTCACCTCCCATAGTTAGATTTCTTTCTGTCACCACATATTTAACCCCCTTTACACTGTCTACCTACTCCCTCCCCCTTTCCGTCTACCCTCTGATAACCACTAGTCCATTGTCCATGTTCATTAGTCTCTGTTTATTTGTCCTGTTAATTTGTTGCTTTTAGGTTTATATCCCACATATAAGTGATATCATATGGTTTTCAACTTTTTCTGTCTGGCTTATTTCGCTTAGCATGATTATCTTGAGGTTCATCCAGGTCTTCAAAAATGGCAGTATTTCATCTCTTTTTATGGCTGAGTAATATTCCATTGTATATATGAACCACAGCTTGCATATCCAATCACCTATCGTAGGACACTTTGGTTGCTTCCATGTCCTGGCCACTGTGAATAATGCTGCTATGAACATAGATGTGCAAATATCTTTTCGAATATGCGTTTTCAAGGCTTTAGGGTAAACACCCAGTAGAGAGATTGCTGGATCATATGGTAGATTAAATCTTAGTGTTTTGAGGAACCTCCATACTGTTTTCCATAGTGGCTGTACCAATTTGCAGTCCCACCAGCAGTGTATGAGGGTTCCTTTATCTCTGTATCTTCTCCAACATTTGTTATTACATGTTCTGTTGACTACACCTATCCTAACAGGTGTGAGATGGTATCTCATTGTGGTTTTGATTTGCATTTCCCTAATAGCTAGCGCTGTTGAGCATCTTTTCACATATCTGTTGGCCATTTGTATGTCCCCTAGGGAGAAGTGTGTGTTCAGGTCCTCTGCCCATTTTTTGATTGGATTGATTTTTTTGTTGTTACTGAGTTATATGAGTTTCATGTATATTTTGGATATTAGGCCCTTATCGAAAGCATTGCTTGAAAATATATTTTCCCATTCAGATGGTTATCTTTTTACCTTGTTGATGGTTGCTTTTGCTGTGCAGAAGCCTTTTAATTTGATGCAGTCCCATTCATTTATTTTTGCTTTTACTTCCCTTGCCCTTGAGGTCAAATTCATAAAATCCTCTTTAAGTCTAAGGTCCTTGAGTTTAATCCCTATGTTTTCTTCTATGCATTTTATTGTTTCAGGTCTTATATTCAAATCCTTAATCCATTTTGAGTTAATTTTGGTATGTGGTAATAGACAACAGTCTAGCTTCATTCTTTTGCATCATTCTTTTGCAGGTGGCTTTCCAGTTTTCCCAGCACCTTTTATTAAAGAGGCTTTCCTTTCCCCACTGTATGTTTTGGTTTTTTTTTTTGTCGAAAATTATTTGCCCATATAAGTATGGGTTTACTTCTGGACTTCTGAGTCTGTTCCATTGGTCTGTGTGTCTATTTTTCTGCTATTACCTTGCCGTTTTGATTACTGTCACTTTGTAGTATAAGCTGAAGTCAAGCAGAGTGATGCCTCCAACCTCGTTCTTTTTTCTCAGGGTGGCTTTAGCAATTAGGGGTCTTTTGTGCTTCCATACAAATCTGATGATTTTTTGTTCGATTTCTTTAAAAAATGCCGGTGGGATTTGATGGGGATTGCATTAAATCTGTATAATGCTTTAGGTAACATGGTCATTTTAACTATGTTGATTCTTCCAATCCAAGAACACAAAATATCTTTCCACTTCTTTGTATCTTCTTCAATTACTTTTAATGTGGTCTTATAGTTTTCATTATATAAGTCCTTCACATGTTTCATTAGATTAAATTGCAAAATGAATTATTTTTCTCCTTCTTTTTCTGATACTTCATTATTAGAGTATAGGAACACTATGGATTTTTGAACGTTGATTTTTGTATCCATAAAATTTACTGTATTGCTTATTGTTTCTGGTAGTGTTCTTATGGAGTCTTTAGGTTTTTCTATATAGAGAATCATTTAACCCACAACAGTGACAGTTTGACTTCTTTGTTTCCTATTTGGATGCCTTTGATATCTTTCTCTTGCCTGATTGCACTGGTTAGGTAGGACCTCCAATGTTATATTGAATAACAGCGATGATAGTGGACAGCCTTGCCTTGTTCCTGATCTTAGAGAGAAAGTTTTTAGTTTTTCACCATTAAGTATAATGTTGGCTGACTATTTGTTATATGTGGCCTTTATTATGTTAAGGTATTTTCCTTCCATACCGATTTTGTTAAGTGTTGTCAGCATAAATAGATGCTATATCTTGTCAAAAGCTTTTTTCTGCATCTATTGATACGATCATATGATTCTTATTTTTTAATTTGTTTATGTGGTGTATCACATTAATCGATTTGTGTATGTTGAACCATCCCTGTGCCACTGGGATAAAGCCCACCTGATCTGCTTCTATCTGCCTGCTAGTCACCTAACTCCTAGTTATGTTTTTTTTTTTTTGTCATTTTGTTTTAGATGAACTGACCCCTTTCAGTATTTCCTGTAATACAGGCCTTGTAGTAGAGAATTCATTCAATTTTTGTATGTTTGTAAAGGTCTTTATTTTTTCCTTCATATCTAAAGGAGAGCTGTGCTGGATACATTATTCTTGGCTTGTAGTTCCTTTTATTTATTATTTTGAATACTTGATTCCACTCCTTTCTGGCTTATAAGGTTTGTACTGAGAAGTCCAATGATCATCTAATGGATTTTCCTTTATAGTTTACTGTCTCCTTTTCTCTGGCTTCCCTGAGAATTCTTTCTTTGTCATTGATTTTTAATTTTATACAATATGTCTTGGAGAAGGCCTTTTGGGGTTGAGATAATTGGGTGTTCTGTTGACTTCTTGAATTCCAAGCTCCTGCTCATTTCTTAGATTTGGGAAATTCTCATCAACTATTTTTCTGAAAATGCTTTGTAATCCCTGCTCCTTTTCCTCCCCTTCGAGAATGACCATTATTCTGTTTCTTCTCCTGATGGTATCAGCTAGTTCTTGTATTTCTCTTTCACTATTTTTCATTCTTCGGTTTCTTCTTCTTCCTTCTGATTTATTTCTAGTTTTCTGTCTTCGATATCACTGATCCTTTCCTTCATTTAGTCAACTCTATTTCCCAAGCTTGCTATTTCCTTTTTCATCTCTTTTAGTGTGTTCTTCATCTCCAGTTCTATTTAGTTCTTTTTGAGGGTTTCAATCTCCTTGCTCTGTTCATCTAGTTGTTTTTTTTCAATTCCTGAAATTGTTAATAAGAATTATTTTGGATCTCATTGAGTTTTTTTCAGAAGTACCGTCCTGAATTCTCTAACATTTAAGTTGCATATTTCTCTCTTTAAGCTTATTTCCTGGAGATTTTTTTTTTACTGATTTGCCTTGTCACTTTGGTTGTTCACAATGTTTAATGGACTATTTCTCTGACTGGGCTTTAATGGAAGTGTATTCTGCTTTTTTTTTTTTCCCAGAAAGAAGATTTATTATATACAGGTCTCTCTCAGCCTGTTGCAAAGAATGCATTTTTCTTTTGGTTTTCAGTGGATGGTGTCTAAGTCTCTTGGATCCCTGTTTTATATAATGTCTTAATAATGCTTTTTTTTTTTTCTCATAGATATTCAATCATACTCACTACCCTCAGTTTCAGTCCCTATCACTGTTAGCGACAGTTTCAGTAGCATTTGCTGAGATTTCCCTGGGGCTCTGCGGTGTTCCGTCTTGGAGGAAATGGGGGAAAGGGCCCTCTGGGTTGAGGGATGGGGCTGTGACTTAGCCTCGCATTTTGCAACTAGGGCTGGTGATAATGAACTGTTTTTCTCTGCTGTCCGCAATTCTCTGCTTTCTGCCCTGAGAGCTGGGCCTTGCCGCTGGCCCCATGGAGCTCACAACTCTCCCAGGCAGGGTTGTTCAGGGAACTTGCCGCACCTTCTCCCGTCCACCTCCCCCTGCAGGAGGCTCTGGCTGCCAAAGGTAACTTCTTCGTTTCTCCAAGTCTACTGACTGACTCCTGTGGTTTGATCTGTGGTAGCTCTTATGCGCAAATCCCATGCTCAGGAGTGCTGGTGTGCAGTTTGGGTGTTTAAATGTTTGTCAAGTTTAAATGTTCATCTTATTGTTGTTTCAAGGAGAGAGATCTGGGGATGTCTCTCACTCCACCATGTTTCTGACGTCACTTCCACTCTGCGCTATATTAAACTCTCTTGTTGATGAATCATCAGGTTGTCGGTTGTTTTCAGAGTTTTGCTCTTAAAGACTATGTAGATATCACTGTGAATGGCAGAATAATAACCTCTAAATATCCTCTTCTTTATAACAGCAACAAAATACTAGCAAAAAAAAAAATTGTTATCATCAACTCTTTTTGACCTCTGGAAATTAGCTAAGGCTTGAAGTAATCCAAGCATCTTTTATTCAGGTAAAACAGCTGAGTTTCAGTAAGGACAGAAAGATCTGTGGCAGTTTAAATTGTTCTATTCCCATTTCCTCCTCCCTGTCACATTGGTACCTTGAAAACAAAAGCCCAAATTCATGGTGAAACCAGCAGCCTGGCAATTGCTGAAGAGAATTGAAAGGTGGTTGAAATTTCCTCAAAATCCCAGTCTCAGAAAACTGTCACTATGTGGCTTCTCAGGAAGTCCTCTGAAAGACCCCATTTTACTTGGCCTGACTCAAAGTACTAACAATCTTTTTCCAAGGGGTTTTTGTGAAAGACACATCAGTAGCAATTGTGTAATATCATGATTGCCTGAGCAGTGGTAAAAGTGAAGCAAAAATTAGACTGTCTAAAAAAGGTTAAAAGAAAAAGCTGAGGACTAAGATATTCATAGAAGACTTTGAAAAGCTCTGGCACATTCCTGGGAGTCTAGAAGGCCTCATGCATGTGTAGGGCTATGTACATTCCAGAAAAAATCTGAGAAGTTCCTAATCTCTCACCTCTGGTTTTCCTTGAGGTTCTGAGCAAGCAGCAAGTAATGGTTAGACAGAGATGTCTTTTGTCCTATTGGGTATTAAAGGCATATCCCAACACACACAAAAAAGCCCATTGGTAAATATGGAAGACTTACTAGTTCCAGACATTTAAGAAAATTGCTGTCTAATCATGAGCTGATCACTGAGTAGAGATTTCAGTGGCCACACATGACAAAGAATACAGATTTTCTAGAATTAGTTCAAAAAAGCCACTAAACAAACAAACAAAAACATAAGCAACAACAAACAGTAACAACAAACTCTGAGTAGGGGAAGAATTTGATTTAAAAGTTGCCACATTATATTACTTAAAATATCCAGTTTTCAAAAATAAGACATGCAAAGAAACAAGAAATTATGACTCACACACAGTGGGAAGAAAGCAATCAAAAGAAACTATGCCTGAGGAATCCCAGACATTCAACTTACCAGACAAAGGCTTTAATTCTGCAATTTTAAATATGTGCAAAGAGCTAAAGGCAATCTAAGCAGCTAAAGGAAAGTACAAGAATGATGTTTCACCAAATATAAAATATCAATAAAGAGAAATTTACTTTTTTAAAGAAGACTAATTTGCAAATCTAGAAAGAAAAAGTACAAAATTAAAATAAAAATTTACTAGTGAAGTTCAAAAGCAGAGTTGAATAGGCAGAAAAAAAATCTGAATTTTGGAAGATAGGTTAATGGAGGTTATCTAGAATGAGATACAGAAAGATAAAAGAATAAAGAAAAATGAACAGTGCCTCAGAGACCTCTGGAACTCCATCAAGTAATTGTATGCATAATGAGAGTCCAAAAAACAGAGATGGTAAAAGGAAAAAAAGAATATTTGAAGAAATAATGGCCAAAATCTTCCCAAATTTGATGAAAAACAATCTACACATCCAAGAAGTTCGACAAACTCTAAGTAGGAAAAATTCAAAGTAATCAAGACCCAGACATTATAATCAAACTCTCAAAAGACAAAAACAAAGACAGCATCCTAAAAGCATCAAGAAAAAAAGAACTTACTGTGTACATGAGCTTTTCAATAAATTAACAGCTGATTTCTCATCAAAAACCATGAATGCCATAAGACAATGAAATTACCTATTTAAAGTACTTAGTGGAAAAAACTGTCAACTAAGAATTCTATATCCAGCAAACTGTCCTTCAGAAATGAAAGAGGAGTTAATACTTTTCAGATAAACAAAAGCTTAAGAGAATCTATTACTAGAAAACATGTCCTAGAACAAATACAATGGGGACACCTTTGGGCTAAAATGAAAGGACAATTTTCGAGCAATAAAGAAGAATGAAATCTTGCCATTCATAACAACATGGATGGATCTAGAGAGTATTATGTTAAGTGAAATATGTCAGACAAAAACAAATATCACATGATTTCACTTATATGTGGAATCTTAAAAAAAATTAAACAAATGAATAAATGGAACAGAAACAGACTGATAGACATAAAGAATAAGCTAATAGTTGCAAAAGGGAAGGGAGTAAGGGGATGGGGAAAAAAGAAACAAGGCAGCCCAGTACCTGAGTAAAACAAGGGTTCTATTAATAAGGGAGAAGAAAGAAATAAACAATTTCTGGGTAGGTAACTGATAATGTCAGGACCAAACCAGCTCTCCAATCCACTTTGTTATAAATAAAAGCTATTTGAGGGTTAAAAAAATTAATCCAGAACACTGAATCGCATAGAATATTACTTTTATTTTGGAATGACAAACATAAAACTCAACCGGAGCATTTCAGAATGATTCAGATATGAGAATTTTCTCCAAGTGAATAACTGGTGGCTGGTTAAAAAGGTTTCGGTGAACATCAATCCTTTTTTTCTACTTAACCTCCCAGCCTGTCTGCTCTTGCGCTATTACCCTGATCCTCCTGACAGATTTCCCTATCTATGCAGAGATTAAGCCAACCCTTCAGTTACCCAGTTCTCCTCATGGGATTGTTATAAGGCCTAATTAAATAATGTTCATAGAATATTCAGCTATTCAGTGTCCCTGGATAAAATGCAAGGCACAATATTATTGTGATCATTATTAATTTGAATGATTATATCTGAAACAAGAGATATTAAATTAATAACAAATAAATAAATAAGACACTAGAATGTAACTCAAATTCATATGAGAAAGTAAAGACCACCAGTAAAGTTCACTTCATAGGTTAATATAAAATACAATTTAAATGTATTTTCATTGTAACTCTTTTTTGCCTATCTAATTTGAAAGACACTATATAAAGCTATAATTACAAATTTGTATTAATAGGCATACAAGCTATAAGAATATAATTTGAATTAAAATAACAGAACAAAAGAGAGGGAAGTGAATTAAGCTATATACCAGTAAAGTTTTTGTATGCTACTAAAATTATTTGGCATTAATCTGAATTAAATTGTTATAATTCAGGATGTTGATTATAATCCCAGGGCAACCACCAGGAAAATAAATCAAAAAACGTATTTAAAGAAATAACATAGGAACTTAAATGACATACTAGAAAATTTCTATGTAACACAGAAGAAAATGATACTGGTAGAATAAAGGAACAAAAAAGATATCACATATAGAAAACACAAAGTAAAATGGTAGATATAAATCCTACTTTATCATTAATTATATTAAATATAAATGGATAAAATGTCCAATAAAAAAAAGGAGACTGACAGAATGGATTTTAAAAACATTATCCAACCATGTGTTGTCTAACAAAGACAGACTTTACATTTCAAGACACAAATAAGTTAGAAGTTAAAGTATGGAAGAAGATACAACATGCAACATTAAAAGAGAGCTGTAGTGGCCATACCAACATCAGATAAAACACATTTTAAGACTAATAAATGTTACTACATATAATGAAAGACATTTTATATGATAAAAGGGTCAGATAATCAAAAATATAACAACTATAAACATATATGCACCTAACATAACAGATGTGGATCTAATGACAAAGTACCCAAAATATATATAACTGAAGCTGACAGAGTTAAGGAAGAAATGAACAATTCAACAATAAAGTTAGAGACTTCAATACCCTACTTTCAATAATGGATAGAAAAACTAGACATAAAGAAATAGAAGAATTAAATAACACTATTAAACAACTAGACTTAAAAGACATTTTTAGAAAATTCCAGCCAGCAACAGCAAATACATATTTTTTACTCTCAAGCACATATGAAACATTCTCCAGGATTGACCATATGTTAGATCTTAAAACAAGTTGCAAAAATTTTAAAGGATTGATATTATACAAAAATATGTTTTCTGAACAAAATGGAATGAAATTAGAATTCAAGGACTGAAGGAAGTTTAGAGAATTTATAAATATGTGGAAATTACATAACATATTCCTAGAAATTAATGAGTCAAAGAAGAAATCACAGAGGAATTTAGAAAATACTTTAAGATGAATAAACATAAAACCAAACGTACCACAACTTATGGGATGCAGCAAAAGCAGTTTTTAAAGGTAAATTTACGAATGCAAATACCTATATAGAAAAAAGAAAAAAACTCAAATCAATAATATAGCCTTTCATATTAAAGAACAAGAAAAAGATGAGTGAACCAAAAAGAAATTACAAGAAAGAAAATTATAAAGATTAAAGTGAAAATTAATAAAATAAAGAATAGAAAAACAATAGAGTCAATAAAACAAAAGATGTTTCTTTGAAAAGATCAACAAAGTTGAAAAACCTTTAGTTAAATTGATCAAAAAAAGAAGAGAAAAGACTCGATTACCAAAATTAGGAATACAAGAGGGAACATTACTGCCTATTTTACAGAAATAAGAATTGGAAGGTAATATTATAGGCAATAATATGTCAACAAATTAGATGACTTAATAAAATGGAAAACTTCCTCGAAAGACACAAACTAACAAAATTAACTTTAGAAACTCTAAAAAAAATTTTTTTAAACAAATATGGAGATTAAATTGGTAATAAAAAACCTCACAAAGACATTCTCATGACCACTTGCCTTCACTGGTAAATTCTACCAAACATTTAAGTATTAATTAATACAAATTCTTTAAAACCCATTCCCAAAAAATAGAAGAGGAGAGAAAACTTCTCAACTCATTCAGTATAACGCTGATGCCAAAATCAAAACCAACACAAGGAAAAAAAACTATATATGACTATTTTTTATGACTATAGATGCAACAATCTTCAACAAAATACTAGCAAATTTAATCCAGCAACATATACAAAGAATTATACATCATGTCCAAGTGGTATTTAGCCCAGGAATGCAAAGTTGACATAACATCTGAAAATGAATTAATGTAATATACCATATCAATAGAATAAAGTACAAAAGCCACATGATCATCCTAATAGATATAGAAAAACCATTTGATGAAATTCAATGCCTTTTTCATGATAAAAACAGTTAAAAAAAAAAAAAGTAATCCTCTCTACCTCATAAAGGCATTTATGAAAAACCCACATATAACATCAGACTTAGTGATGAAAGAATGAATACTTTCTCTCTAAGATTAAAAAAGACAAGAATGTCTGCTATCACCCCTTCTAGTCAACACTGCGCTGGAGTTCAAACTATAACAATTAGGCAAGAAAAAGAAATAAAAGTCATCTGGATTGGGAAGAAAGTGATCTATCTCTATTTGCACTTAACATAATCTTGTATATAGAAATGAATGTACATACATACAGAAACTATTAGAACTAATAAACATGTTCAGCAAAGTTGCAGGATACAAGATCAATGTACAAAAATAATCAATTGCATTTCTATATACTAGCAATACACAACCTAAAAATGAAACTAGAAAACCATCCCATTCACAATAACATTAAAAATATTAAAATATTTAGGAATAAATTAAACAAAATAAGTGTAAATCTTATAAACTGAAAATTATAAAACATTGGTGAATTTTTTAAAAGACAAATAAACAGGGCATCCTATGTTCATGGATTGGAAGATTTAATACTGTTAAGAGGTCAATATTCCCCAAATCGATCTACAGATTCAACATAATCTAACAAAATTCAGATGGTCTTTATTCAGAAATTGATAAGCTGGTCTTAAAATTCATATGAAAATGCAAGAGCCAGGATAGCCAAAGTTCCTTGAAAAAGAACAGTCAGAATATGCACTATCCCTAGTTTCAAAACTTTCTACAAAGTTATTGTAATCGAGACAGTATGGTACTGGCATAAAGATAGACATATAGAGCAATGCAATAGAGTTGAAAGTTCAGAAATAAACCCACAAATTTATGTGCAATTGAATTTTGACAAACCTGCATAGACAATTCGACAGGGGTGCTGGAAGGGGATAGCTTTTTCGACAAATGATGCTGAACAACTGATATTCATATGCAAAAGAATGAAGCTGGACCCTTTTCCTGCATCATACCAAAAAAAATAACTCCCTGTGGATCATAGACCTAAATATAAAAGCCAAACTATTAGACCCTTAGGAAAAAACAGGAGAAATTTTTGTGACCTTGAGTTAGGCAAAGCCTTCTTAGATACCTTACTGAAAGCACAAGTAACAATAGTAAAAACAGATCAATTGTACTTGATCAAAATTTAAAACTTTTGTGTTCAAAGGACATGATTAAGAAAATAAAGTTAACTCACAGAAGATGGGAGAAAATATTCATAAATCATATATCTGATAAGGACTTTTATTTATACTATATAACAAGTCTTACAACTCAAT
Organism: Pteropus medius; assembly: GCF_902729225.1. Lineage (NCBI taxonomy): Eukaryota > Metazoa > Chordata > Mammalia > Chiroptera > Pteropodidae > Pteropus > Pteropus medius. The sequence continues at coordinate 8,344,346 of NW_024344241.1, read as the reverse complement.
AGAAAAAAAAGACAAATAACTCAATTTTTAAAAATGAGCAAAGTATTTGGATAAACATTTCTCCAAAGGTATACAAATAAGCATATAAAAAGATGCTCAGTGTCACTTGTCATTAGGGAAGTGCATATCAAAATCATATTTTATACTTGCTGTTAGAATGTCAGTTAGAATCAAAATAATATGCGTTGGTGAGGATATGAAGAAATAGGAACCTGATACATTGCTGGTGGGAATGTGAAATGGTGCCTCAGCTTTAGAAAATAGTTTGCGCGGTTCCTCAAAATGTTAAACATGGAAGTACCATATGACTCAGTAATTTGAAAACTTAAATCTGCACAAAAACATGCATACAAATGTTCATAGAAGCATTACTTATAATAGCCCAAAATATAAATAACCCAAATGTCTATCAACTGATAAATTGATAAACCAAATGTGGTATATCCATAAAATGGAATATTAGTTGGCCATAAAAAGGAAAAAAGTACAGATACATTTTACAACATATATGAACCATGAAAACATTACATAAGTGAAAGAAGTAAAACATGAAAGACCACATAACATTTGATTTCATTTTACATGAAATGTCCAGTATGAGCAAATCCATAGAAACATAAAGCAGACTAGAGGTTGCCAGGACCTGAAGAAAGGAGAAAGTAGTGAATGACTGCTAATGAGTACAGGCTTTCTTTCTGGGGTGATGAACTTGTTCTGGAATTAGATAGTGATTGATGACGTTTGCACAATTTTGTGACTATATTAAAGCCCACCAAAATGTACACTTTAAAATGAATGTGAATAGAATGTGAATTGTATCTCAACAAAAGGGAAAATGCAGTAATAAACATTTCTATACATGTATTGCTACATAATATGAATTTTCTTAAAGGATAGATTCCCAATTGTGGGATTATTGTGTTAAAGTTATATGGGGTTTTTTTTTTCCTAATTTGAGATATTGCCAAGTTGTTTTCCAAAAGTAGTACATTAATTCACAGTCCCAGCAACAATATATTGGAGAGTTCATTTCTCTAAATTCCGTCTGTCTTACTCTTTTTAATTTTTGCCCTTACTCTTATTAATTTAAATAATGAAAGCAATATTATTTAAATTGCATTTCCCTATTTAATTGAGCTTCTTTTCATATTGATGTGTAATTTGGATTTTCCTAACTATTAATTGCCAAATTGTGTCTTTTGCTTATTTTTCTATTAGTTTGTCTCAATTTATGAGCTCTTTGTACATTCCATGTATTAATTTTTTATCTCTTATCCATTACAGATTTTCCCCGCTTTTTGTTTATGGTATCTTTAAATGTCAATTCATTTTATTATGATATGGTTTGAATAATTTGTAAAAGCAAGAAATAAGCAAGGCTATTTCATACCTCCTCTTACCTTAAACATCCATACTCTCCCATCTCCTTAGTCTCACTGTGAAAGTAGAAACTATCCAAAAAGGCAGTCCTCCTCTTTCCACCATCAAATCATTAACCTGCCTGAATCTAGATCTATGTAATGCTGCCCCTTAAGTTCTCAAAGTGGTAAACAAGTCTCTCTTGGGATCCAAAGATTATCTATCCCCTTGCATAGCTCCTTGAAATTTGAATTCAAACTTCTGGCTTTGTATCATCATTTACCATGACAAGAATTTAGTAGAAGTCAAGAAATGCTAGCAGAATTGAATTAACATATTTTGGTCAAGAAAGGTTAGAGACTATTCAAAGATAAGTCCATTTCCTGAAATTAGTGGGCCTAGATTTGATCTGGTCTAATCGAAGTTTCAGAGTCGTGTCCCTCACACTTTGTTTGTCTCAGGACTTATTTATACCCTTAAGCTTTTTGTTGCTGTGAATAAGATTTCTCCTCTTATTGTTATACTAAATGTCCGGTTCAGTTCCAATTGGTTTGATATTAAACTGCTTGGATTTTCTACGTATACAAGCTTTTCATTTGTAAATAAATATAATTCTATTTTTTTTTATTAGTAGACCTTTAAAAATACTAAATACTAGAAATTATATAAGATATCTCTATTTAGTTCCTGATTCTAAGAGAAATATTCTTAATATTTCAGAATGTAAATAACTTTAATAATAGCTTTTGGTAAAGGAAACTTGAGATTTCAAAATAATTTATGAAGATTTTGGTAAGTATAATGGAAGATAACTAATAAGAACACAGAAGTTCTGAGAACTGAGTTTATCTCTGAAAATGCACACATGTACACCTTAACCTTACTAATTTAGAATATTCTGGAGAACATAAGAATACTTGAACACACATTCCATTAGCTATTAGGGCAATGTTATTTTCACATGCTGTGTAGCCCCTGTAAAACTCTATCATACACCTAAGCAAGAATGATAGTGAAAAGAGTAAATATTGTCTTAATATTACTATGAAAATAGTTTTGACCTCGTAGACCCCTTAAAAGGGTCCCAGAGACTTCAAAGGTCCACAGACCACATTTTGATAACCACTGTTGTAGATGACTCCTTTCAAAAGCTGTAGAGATACTGGATTGAACTGGTCCTAAAGGTGGAATCCAGAGAAAAGAAGAAAGAAAATCAAGGCATAGGGAACCTGGGATGTCCTACAGCTTTTGAGGTTCTAATCAAGCTTCAAAGACCTGATTCTCTGAACAGAGAAAGTTTTATAAATATTTATGTGCTGTTGTGCTTTCTCCTGCAGTTGCAGGCTTCCAAAAGAGAAAAGACATCCATTGGCAGCCCACACGTCATTCTTGCTTCTCTGCAACTTCCCTTCAGGTTTTGGGGTATGTTCAACTGCACTGTCAACCACACACATATAGAAGTGGGTCAAAAACATTTGAACTATGTTGGCCAAATAATGGAAACATTTTGGCTCCAGACTATGCTGAACGTTGTCCATTCCAGAAATATCCCATAAGACATTCCCAAGGCACTGAGTGATGAAAACTACATTTATTCTCTTACCATAGACAAAAATGTAACTGAAAAAGAAGACCTCAAATTCTTCCTAATAAAAGAGATGATGTGAACAATGTTCACAATACAAATCTGCCTTTCTCATTTATGAGAAACAACTTCCCATTATTCATAACAGAACCTTTCAGAGTTGAGAAGGATTTTATTTAGAACTGATATAAAGTACCACATTTACTCTCTTACCCTGAAACATAAGGTTGGGGAATAAGATACAGCACATGACATCAGTCCGTTGATTCAGGAGCTCTGTAAATAATATTATTAATATAGTGGTAGTGAAAGCAGTAGTGATACATCACCTCATGAACTGCAGGCTTGTTCGACAAGCATTATCATTTATTCAGCACAAACTCTGTGTACAGTATTATATTTGACCGACAAGAATGACAGTTAGTTGACATTTGATCCCTTATCCTTAAGCACTATGTGCCCTTCTTTTTCATGAGGAAGATTTCTACCTGTATCACTTTGCTAGAGCTGCCATAGCAAAGCAACACAGACTGGGTAGTATAAATGACAGAGTTTATTTACTCAGTTCTGGAGGCTAGAAGTCCAAGATTAAGGTGTTGGCAAGGTTGTTTCTTCTGAGGCCTCTCTCTTTGGCTTGTAGATGAGTGTCTTCTCCCTGTATGTTCACACGGTCTTCCCTCTGTGTGTCTGTGTTTTAATAATCTTCTCTTTTTATAAGGACACTGGTCATATAGGATTAGGGCTCACAGTATAACCTCATTTTACCTTAATCAACACTTTAAAGGTCCCATTTTCAAAAACAGTTACCTTCTGAAGTAGTGGGGGCAAAGACTCCTGAATTTGGAGGGATAAGATTCAACCCAGACCACTCTCTCTCTCCTGTTATCTCCTTGTGATCACTTCAGTGTTTTTCAGCAAGAGCCAGGCACCAAACACATCTGCCTTGTTTACCTCTGAGTCTACAGCACTTAGCAAAGGTTCCCGTCATGTAGCAATGGTTCAATACGTATTTATTGAAAATATGAAAGTTTTGCAAATGTTTACTTGTGCCATCAGTATCATAAGATTAAAAATAGTAAAGCCTGAAAATCCTTTTTTGAAGTAACAATCATTTATTCTCATACAAAGTACCCCCAAAGTGTTAGAGACAAAAGATTATTACATGATGGAATTATTAAGCCTTAAACTATTATCTTGGTGGTAACAAAATCAGTCTATGAACTTAATTTTTTAATGTCTTTTCTCTCATTTTAAAGATAAAAGAACTAAAGAAACTTTTAAAGTATCATTTTCAGAATTAGGTTTAGAACCAATTTACATTGTTTCTGAATAAAGTTTATTTAAACAGTGCCTTACATGGACTAAATAAAGCCTCTTACATTGATAAGTAATTTTGCATGTAAGTACACACTTTCACAACCCACAGCATGTGCAGATTAAAAAAAATGTTTTTTGGTCAAAATTTTTTCACATATGATTCAATTTCATATGTAAATGAACTCATTTAAAGCATAAGTGTTTTAAAAAGGAAATTAAACAAATCTGGTGAGTTTTTTCTTTTTCTCTCCCTCTCTCTAAATAGAAAAAAAAATAAAAGGATGCTTCTCAAGGCATACAGCAAAGTCAAGACATTTATATCTTCTGTTACATGAACTCATAAATATCTACATCAGCATCCAGAGTTCTATAGCCTGTGTAGTTAAACTGAAAGTCGTCTTCACACTGTATCTGGAAAGTGATTCATCAAAAGAAAAAGAATTCAAAACATAGCTGGCTTCTTAAAGGTCATGGACAAAAAAAAAAATTCTTAAAAAAAAAAAAAAAACTTTGTTCTGAACAACACAAAACTGGCTGGAAGCTTTAAAAGTCCAAGATTTTTCTATGCTGATTTTAGACTTGTTAAACACCACAGAGCCCTAAAACACCTCCATTGGAAGCATCAGAAACAGAAATAGCATTGTGCTGGCCTCAATGGGCAGTCCTGTTTCACAGAGCAGCAGGCAATCTCTTGTGCCACAATCAAGGGAAAAGCACAATTTTAGGAAATGCAAACAACCTGAAAACCCACTGACCTACAGATAACCTATTCAGCAACAATGAAACATGAAAAAAAGATTCCATTTGAAAATGTATAAGGGAAAAAAAGCTTGTAAAAGAAAATGCTTCCATATTTCAAAAACCTGGTTATTGAAATCTCGGATCCCTGCTTTACAGGTCTGCACTGGTTTGGAAGCTTTGTTTAGGTGATTTTCCTGCAATAAATAAGTAACTTTGAAGTGAAAACTTATACTGTGGCTCTGAAGTGAGGAAACACCCTCAGCACAGCTCAGAGTGGTGGGGCTTTAGCACACAAATGAGTAGTAAGTTCAGTTTCACCCCAAGTGAACAGAGGCTCCTCATCAAGATTGTTTGCTAAGTGACCAGCCCCTGTAAAATAATAATAATAATAATAATAATAATAATAATAATAATAATAATGCCAAGAAAACTACTGTGGAGCCCAAGATAAGACATATCCTTAGAGAAAGAAGACAGCAGCAGTACCTTGTACATGCAGACCACAGAGGTGCAGATCCAGGCAAAAGAGGGGAAGAAAATTCAACTACATTCAACTATGTATGAAGTTCTCCTAGAACTCTCCCTCTGCTTTAGGGAAACGCTAATGGCCAGATGACCATTCATCTGAATTTCATTCAAAACAAAAAGTATTTGAAAACCTTATTTTTACCTTCAAATTGTGATAACACCTATAAAAGCAGGAAACCTTTGATTTCTTTGTTTGGTTGGTTGGGTTTTTTTCCCCCCCTCTTTGTCCCTGGGACAGAGGAAATACTTTCAAAAATAAGGAACTTAGCAAACTTTCATCAAGATATTAAAAACAAATTGAGGAGGGTGGTTCTGGGCCTTGGAATAACAACTCTGAGGAAACTGTGTTCTATCTAAATTAAAATGGGAAACAAAATTTTTGTAAAGAAGTCTTTTTACACGAGAGGAATTTGCAGTAAAAAAAAAAAAAGAGAGAGAGAGAGAGAAAATCAAGAGAACAGAGCAGACACTGGATAAATAATCATTGCTTGCATTAACGGGAGCCAAATACAGCAGGACAAAAGATGGAGCAACTTCTTCCAGGTTGTCAGTCTCTTGTATGGTAGAAACCCATCACCACTAACCCGTCATCTTACCAGGCATTCATCTCTGGAGGAATAGGAGTGGAAGACATGACCCAAGCTGGCAGCCAACCCAAGAACAGCCCAATGCACTGGGACCATTGTTAAGTGGGGACCCCTAGGGCTCGGATGCTCATTACCTCCCCCTCCCACTTCTAGAGGAAAAATCCTGAACTAGCCTACCGCCTATCCACACCTCACAAAGCTATGATCTGACTGCAGTCTTTAAAGGGTGGACCTTTAGGCATGCATTTTCTATTTTCAAAGAAAGATAAAAGACCATTTTATAATCTAGGAATTGCAAAAACAGAGACGTTCTGAATAACATTTTATGTGAGAAGCACTATCAAATTGGACAGGAGAAGAAGGGAGAATTTGTGCTCACCACAATAAACCAATGTTTATATCTGAACTGGTTAACATGTAATTATTGGACATTTTGTAATCAATACCTCATAAATATCAACAAGACTTACTATAAGATTCACTTTTATAAACTTCAACCTATCGTGCCAACTCTTCATTCATGTGCCAGAGGGCCTTAGGTGTTGGAAAGCCAAGCTTAATAATAGAAAATCCGATCACTCTGTGCTTTCATTACCATCAATTCTAAAATTAGGGTTCTTTTACTCACAGGCAAATTATTAGTTTTAGGTCCTAGTCTATTTGAAAGCTTTCTGGCCTCACCAAAAACACACACACACATAAAGACTAAGAAATACTTCATCACAAATTTCCAGTCTTTCCTCCTCTGCCTGTCTTTCAAGTTATATTTTTTTCATTCATTCAAATAAAATTTCCAAAATTTCACAGATCCCATGTTGGGGACAGGGAGCAAGAGGGAAGATAGAAGTCATCAGGCTTTCTCAGAGATCTAAGAATCTAGCTCTTCTTTTGTCACCCTCTTAGATTAGAATCACACAGCTTCTCCTAAGAAATGCCTTGCACTACAGCCAAAACTGAAGAATGGGTGTCTGAACCAGGTTATTTGTAATCCAACTGCATCTCGTTCTAATAATCCTGAGGAGGCAGGAGAGGACATGACTCGGGCAATGAAAAAGAGGCCGCACTGAAGACAGAGGAAAGGCCAGGGAATGTTTTGTAGTAAGGTTTATAATAAAACATTTGGGCATGGAAGGCTGGTTGGGCAGCCTCGGGGTATACTGCTAATAAACTGCTGGCTAATCTGCTGTTTTTAAGTGCCATAGACCTATGATGTCAGAATCCATTATGTACATAGGGTCTATTTACTGCCTAATAAACTTGTAGACAAGGAAAATGTTGGTGAAAGAATGGTTTCTAAAGCTAAAATTCAATCGCTCATTCATTAGCTCGCATAAGATCATCAAGTCTATCTCTAAGGATTTCTCCTGACAAAAGCAAAGTCCTGTATCCTGAATAGTAAAAACCTTCCTGCCCTCATTCCATTTTGAATGTTTATGCTACATCTGAGCCACGGTTAAGTCAGAGTGTGTATCTCCAAGAAAAAGATGCTTATCCATGTTCCAGTGCCTCCAGTCAGCAGACACTCAACATGGCTAAAGTGAGAAAAGGGGAGGGAGGAGAGACAATTGGAAGAGAGGAAAAGGATTGAAAACAGAAAATTGCCACATTCAGTCCTCTTGCCACGGGGAGCAGATAGCTCACATCAAAGCCAATTCTTTAAAACTTGGTTTAGACTGATAATATTTATTTGGACCCACCATGTGCTAAATGCTGCACTGCTGCTAGAGACACAGTACCCCAAACTGTGCTTAATCCATAATAAGCACTCCAAAATATTTGCTGAGTGAATGATGAGCAAGATAGATATCTTCTCTATTCTCCAGCCTACAGGTGATAAATCCAAATGCCGCCCTTCTGGGAGAAAATGTAAGTGCCTTTCCCTATCCCAGTGAAGAAGCTATGTTATTGCAGAAGCTTTAGGAAGTGTCCCCTAGTCCAGGGGTCCCCAACCTCTGGCCCTTGGACAGGTAGTGGTCCCTGGCTCTTAGGACCGGGGCCACATAGCAGGAGGTGAGTGGCAGGCAAGCGAGTGAAGCTTCATCAGTATTTTGCAGCTGCTCCCCAGCACTAGCATCACCACCTCAGCTCCGCCTCAGATCACCAGGCATTAGATTCTCATAGGAGCATCTGTCTCTGGTGCCAAAAAGTGGTCCCTGGGGACTGCTGCCCTAGCCCACTGAAAATATTGTCAATTTACTGAACCAACACCCTATTACTGAATTTTTCGCCTTTATATGAGAAGTAGATTTCTTCATATTCAATATATATTTCTGATTTTTTTTAAGTTATAAAATAAGAAAGAATTCTCGTTTAAGCAGCCAGCAGCAGGACCTAGTCATCAGGGCAGAAAGCAGAGAAGCGGGACAGGACCACAGAGAAACAACAGTTGATTTTTACCGGCCCGGGTTGCAAAACCAAGGCTGAATTGCAGCCCCCAACCCCCAACCCAGAGGGGCCCTCACCCATATCCTCTGAGACCGAACACCACGAAGCCCTGGGGAATCTGAGCAAACACTACCGAAATTGTCTCTAATATTGACAGGGACTGAGACTGAGAGCAGTGAGTGTGATTAAACATCTATAACAACAACAACAAAAAGCCTTATTAAGGCTTAATATAAAGCAGAGATCCAAGAGGCTTAGATGCCACCTACTGGAAACCAAAAGAAAAACTTCTTTGCAACAGGCTAAAGAGAGACCTTTATATAATAAATCTTCTTTCTGGGGAAAAAAGCAGAACATACTGCCATTAATGCCCATGTGGAGAAATAGTCCATTAAACACCATGAACAACCAAGGTGACAAGGCATCTCAGAAAGAAAGAGAAAAATCTCCAGAAAATAAGCTTACAGACATAGAAATATGCGACTTAAATGACAGAGAATTCAGAATGGTACATCTGAAAAAACTCATAGCTTCAAAACAATTCATGTTAACAATTCCAGGGATTGAAAAAACAACTAGATTAGCAGAATGAGATGTTTAACAAGGAGAATGAAACCCTCAAAAGAAACCAAATAAAACTTCTGGAGATGAAGAACACAATGCAAGAGTTGAAAAATGAAATAGCAAGCTTGGGAAACAGAGTCGACCAAATGAAGGAAAGGATCAGTGATATCGAAGACAGAAATCTAGAAATAAATCAGAAGGAAAGAAGAGAAATCAAAGAATGAAAAATAATGAAAGAGAAATTCAAGAACTAGCTGATACCATCAGGAGAGGAAACATAAGAATAATGGGAAATGGAAGAAAAGGAAAAGGAACAGAGATTAGAAAGCATTTTCAGACAAATAATTAATGAATTTTTCCCAAATCTAAGGAATGAGCTGGAGCTTGGAATTCAAGAAGTCAACAGAACACTCAATTATCTCAACCCAAAAAGGCCTTCACCAAGACACATTGTATTAAAGTTATCAAAAATCAACAACAAAGATAGCAGGGCAGCCAGGGAAAAGGAAAGGGTAACTTATAAAGGAAAACCTTTTAGATTATCATTGGACTTCTTAGCACAGACCTTATAAGCCATAAAAGAATGGAATCAAATATTTAAACTATTAAGTGAAAGGAACTACCAGCCAAGAATAATGTATCCAGCTAAGCTCTCCTTTAGTTATGAAGGAGAAATCAAGACCTTAACAGATCTACAAAAATTGAGGGAATTCTCCACTACAAGGCCTGCACTACAGGAAATGCTGAAAGGTGTCAGCTCATCTAAAACAAAATAACAAAACAAAAAAAAAAATAAAAAAAACTTAAGAGTAAAGTGACTGTTAGGCAAACAGAAGCAGAAGAGTGCAACCCTTACTAAAAACAGTGCATTATAAGCTTAAATAATAAGAGAATTGCTATAGCAAGGTAGTAATGAACATTCAGCATACATAGGGACAAACTGAGATAACAATGACTGAAAAGGGGGGATTCAAAGATCCAAACTTGCAAAGAGGAAAAGAGATAAGACACACTCAGAAGAAAATGGATGACTGTATACATATAACTATCCTTTTCATATTCATAATAGTAACCACACACCAGAGATTCAGAATTGAAGTATATAACATAAAACAAGAAGAACCAGAGGCAAAACCCATAAAAGCTAACCAAAAATGAAGAAAACAGAAACACAAGGACAAGGAAGCAATGGAAACACCGAGCTACCAGAAAGCAAAAGATAAAATGGCTGTAAGGCCTCGTATCTCAATAATCACCCTAAATGTAAATGGACTGAACTCACCCATAAAAAGGCACAGAGTTTCAGAATGGATCAAAAAATAAAACCCAACCATATGCTGCCTCCAGGAGACACATCTCAGCTCCAAAGACAAATATAGACCCAAAGTGAAAAGGTGGAAAATGACATTTCAAGAAAATGGCATTTAGAGAAAAGTGGGAGTAGCAGTACTAATATCAGACTAAATAGACTTCAAAATAAAAAAGAAAAACACGGAGGGACACCTCATAATGATAAAGGGAACCATGCACCAAGAAGACATAACACTTATTAACATCTATGCTCCCAATCAAGGAGCCCAAAAATATGTAAAGCAATTACTAACAGAACTAAAGGGAGAAACAGACCAAAACATTATCGTAGTAGGGGACCTAAATACCCCACTGTCAGATATGGACAGATCATCCAAACAGAAAATCAATATGGAAATCACATCCGTAAATGACACATTAGACCACTTGGACATAACTGACATTTACAGAGCCTTCCATCTCAAAACAGCTGCTTATACATTCTTCTCTAGTGCACATGGAACATTCTCAAGAATCAACCACACACTGGGACACAGAGTTTGCCTTAACAAGTATAAGAAGGTTGAAATCATATCAACCATATTCTCTGATCATAATGCTTTGAAACTAGAGATCAACATCAGAAAGAAATCAGGAAGAACCACAAATACATGGAAATTAAATAATATGCTACTGAAAAATAACTCGGTCAGGAAAGAAGTAAAAAGAGAGATCAAGAGATACATAGAAACGAATGATAATGATAGCACAACATATCACAACTTTTGGGACACAGCAAAAACAGTCATAAGAGGAAAGTTCATATCATTACAGGCATATCTCCAAAAACAGGAATGAGCCCAAATAAACAACCTAACGTTTCATCTTAAAAAAACTAGAAAAAGAAGAACAAATGAGGCCTAAAGTCAGCAGAAGGAAAGAAATCGTCAAAATTAAAGCAGAAATAAATGAAATTGAAAACAAACAAACAAACAAAAATAGAAAAAATAAACACAATGAGGAGCTGGTTCTTTGAGAAGTTTAATAAAATTGATAAATCCTTGGCTAGACTCACTAAAGAAAAAAGAGAAGACACGAATAAACAAAATCAGGGATTAAAGAGGGAAATTACGACTGACATTGCAAAAATAAAAAGGATCATGCAAGAATACTATAAAAAAGTATATAATAAAACATTTAATAACCTAGAAGAACTGGACCAGTACTAGAAAAATACAATCTTCCTTGACTGAATCAAGAAGATTTGGAAAATCTAAATAAACCAATCAGCAATATGGAAATTGAAACAATCATCAAAAACCTACCAAAAAGTAAAAGTCCAGGACCAGATGGCTTTACCAGTGAATTCTACCAAACATTCAAAAAAGATTTAATACCTATTCTCCTAAAACTCATCCAAAAAATCGAAGAGGAGGCAATACTTCTCAACTCATTGTATGAAGCTAATATTACTCTGATACCAAAACCTGGTAAAGATAACACAAAAAAAGAAAACTACGGACCAATATCTCTCATGAACACAGATGCAAAAATCCTAAATAAGATACTAGCAAACCAAATACAGCAACATAATAAAAAGATTATACACCACGATCAAGTGGGCTTCATCCCAGTGGCACAGGGATGGTTCAACATATGCAAATCAATTAATGTGATATACCACGTAAACAAATTAAAAAATAAGAATCATATGATCATATCAATAGATGCAGAAAAAGCCTTCAACAAGATACAGCATTCATTTATGCTCAAAACACTTAATAAAATTGGTATAGAAGGAAAATACCGTAACATAATAAAAGCCATATATGACAAACCCTCAGCCAGCATTATACTTAATGGTGAAAAGCTAAAAACCTTCTCTCTAAGGCCAAGAACAAGGCAAGGCTGTCCACTATCATCGCTGTTATTCAATATAACATTGGAGGTCCTACCTAACCAGTGCAATCAGGCAAGAGAAAGATATAAAAGGCAGCTAAATAGGAAACAAAGAAGTCAAACTGTCACTATTTCCAGATGAAATGATTCTCTCTATAAAAACCCTAACTCCACAAGAACACTACTAAAAACAATAAGCAAATACAGTAAAGTTTCTGGATACAAAATCAACGTTCAAAAACCCATAGCATTTCTATACTCTAATAACGAAGTGTAAGAAAAAGAAGTGGAAAAAATAATTCCTTTTGCAATTACAACAAAAAGAATAAAATACCTAGGAATAAATTTAACGAAACATGTGAAGGACCTATATAATGAAAACTACAAGACCCTATTAAAAGAAATCGAAGAAGATATAAAGAAATGGAAAGATATTCCATGTTCTTGGATTGGAATAATCAGCATAGTTAAAATTACCTTATTATTTAAAGCATTATACAGATTTAATGCAATCCTCATCAAAATCCCAGCGGCATTTTTTAAAGAAATAGAACAAAAAATCATCGTTTTGTATGGAAACACAAAAGACCCCAAATTGCCAAAGTCATACTAAGAAAAAAGAATGAGGCTGGAGGCATCACTCTGCCTGACTTCAAATTATACTACAAAGTGACAGTAATCAAAATGGCATGGTATTGGCAGCAAAACAGGACACACGGACCAGTGGAACAGAATTGAGAGTTCAGAAGTAAACATATTTATATGGGCAAATAATTTTCAACAAAAAAGCCAAAAACATACAGTGGGGAAAGGATAGCCTCTTTAATAAAAGGTGCTGGGAAAACTGGAAAGCCACCTGCAAAAGAATGAAGCTAGACTATTGTCTATCACCACATACCAAAATTAACTCAAAATGGATTAAGGATTTGAATATAAGACCTGAAACAATAAAATGCATAGAAGAAAACATAGGGATTAAACTCAAGGACCTTAGACTTAAAGAGGATTTTATGAATTTGACCTCAAGGGCAAGGGAAGTAAAAGCAAAAATAAATGAATGGGACTGCATCAAATTAAAAGGCTTCTGCACAGCAAAAGCAACCATCAACAAGGTAAAAAGATAACCATCTGAATGGGAAAATATATTTTCAAGCAATGCTTTCGATAAGGGCCTAATATCCAAAATATACATGAAACTCATATAACTCAGTAACAACAAAAAAATCAATCCAATCAAAAAATGGGCAGAGGACCTGAACACACACTTCTCCCTAGGGGACATACAAATGGCCAACAGATATGTGAAAAGATGCTCAACAGCGCTAGCTATTAGGGAAATGCAAATCAAAACCACAATGAGATACCATCTCACACCTGTTAGGATAGGTGTAGTCAACAGAACATGTAATAACAAATGTTGGAGAAGATACAGAGATAAAGGAACCCTCATACACTGCTGGTGGGACTGCAAATTGGTACAGCCACTATGGAAAACAGTATGGAGGTTCCTCAAAACACTAAGATTTAATCTACCATATGATCCAGCAATCTCTCTACTGGGTATTTACCCTAAAGCCTTGAAAACACATATTCGAAAAGATATTTGCACATCTATGTTCATAGCAGCATTATTCACAGTGGCCAGGACATGGAAGCAACCAAAGTGTCCTACGATAGGTGATTGGATATGCAAGCTGTGGTTCATATATACAATGGAATATTACTCAGCCATAAAGAGAGATGAAATACTGCCATTTTTGAAGACCTGGATGAACCTCAAGATAATCATGCTAAGCGAAATAAGCCAGACAGAAAAAGTTGAAAACCATATGATATCACTTATATGTGGGATATAAACCTAAAAGCAACAAATGAACAGGAGAAACAGAGACTCAAAAACATGGACAATGGACTAGTGGTTACCACAGGGTAGGGGATTGGGGAGGAGGGAAGAGGTAGACAGGGTAAAGGAGGTCAGATATAAGGAGTTGAGAGAGGGTAAAGTGGGTAAAGGGGATCAAATATATGATAGCTGAAGGAAACCGGACTCTGGGTGGTAATCACACAATAGAATATGTAGATGTTAAATTATAATGTACACCTGAAAATTATATAATTGTATTAACCAATGTTACCCCAATAAACTTAAAAAATATAAATAAATAAATTGCCAAAATAGGAAAAAAAATAAAAAATAAAATTTTAAGAAGTAGTTTAAATGAAGGTAAGATTAATTATGCAAATGACCTGTCTGCATTTTTTGAGTAACATCATTTATTCTATTCTCATCAATTGAAATTCCATATCTAACTCAAAGTATGAAAGTAAATTGAAGCATCTCATTATATCACAATAACAAATGAAAGCTAGAAAAAAAGATATAAATAATATAGGCCAGAAAATAAATATTTTTAAGGGGTGTTACCTACACTGCCCATCTCTGATCTTCACTTTGTAGACAAATCCAGACATCAATCAAATCTTGGCCTCGAAAAGATTTCCTAGTTAGAAAGGGTCAGGAATACATTATAATGAATTCAAGACACTCAAAGTTATTTATTAGTTTCACATCACTATGTACTTATACGTGTTGATGCTGGAAAATAAAAACTAACAAACAAACAAAAAAACAAACTTATTCCTCAATCATATTTACCTAATGTGCATCTACATTATTTTCCTTTTGATTAAATCCCTATGTCCATAAAATGCACAATAATTGGACTTCATTGTTTTTTTTGTAACTGATTTAAAGATAGAAAGGTCTTCAGGCGCAGATCTTTTCTCAGAGCCCTCCAAGTGCAGAAGTTTTCCATAGGTAGAAACCACAAAACAAAAAGAAGTTTATTAATTTCCACTTTTGCTGACCTCAGTAGGGCAGATCCCCTCAGCCTGATGCCAGCATACACCATCCACCTATACAAAGCAGCAGATCAGAGATGGGTGATGCTTAAATCTGATTTCCAGGTGTAAAATGCTCTCTTTAGGGAGCATTACCTAAAGAGAGCATTTTACCATCTTTACTTTGCTCCTCTCTGATACCAGCCCAGACTCCCAAATGCATTCTGTCCCCTTATTCAGATGAGCATCACTGTCCAAAAGGCCTACAGAGTTCCCTCTTCACCTAGCCTCCATCCCCAAATCCTGTCTGCCCAGTTGACCTCTTTAACTGTCCACACCCATTTTGTTCTAAAATATGGGTTCTGGAGGTTTAGTTTCTATTTTCATGCTCCCAAACACCATTTTCTTTCAATGGGGAAAAAAATACTGCAACAGCCCCTCTTTTGCTGAATGAGAAGTTGACAAATGGGAACAACATACATATTTTTTCAAATTCTTAATATTTTAACTCCAGACTGAAAGAGTAAATAGGTAACTATCTGACTCATCAAGTTCATCAGTCTTTTTTTTAAAGCAGAGAACTAGTCACAGCTGAGTCTGATTAGGATGGCTGCAATGGAATAGCCCACCCCACCAGCATTCTCATTTGCTAATAATAAACAAGAGCCAAACAAAATGGACATTTGCTTTGTCCCAAAAGTATAGTGTTCCTCTAACTGGAAAAATAAAATTTTGAATCTATCTTATTTCCCCGTTGATAGAGAAAGTGAGATGAAACGTTACAATAGAACGGACAGCAACGTTCCATATAAAAACTCTCTGGCCACCAACCTGGAGACGAAACTTGAGCTTCAAAAGCCAGTAATGAAAAGAAGAAAAAGATGCGGGATAAAGAAAACCTATTTTGTGCCAGATCCTTTTAAGAGTAAGAGTTTATGTGAATGATTTGTGTTATTAAACTGCGAAGGTGTTTATATATGTAAAATATGCGTATTGGAGAAAGTCAACTGGTAGCTTCACGCTCCTGAGGGAGAATCCAAAGTTCATTACCAATTGGTCTACCGCAGAGAAGTCTGCAAACCCTAGGGGCCTGAAATTCTTGAAAGGCCATTCAAACCTCAGGTGGACTCCGGCGTCTCCATTTTTCTGTCCTTCCGCTTTTCTTCCCTTAAAAAGCTTCTTACAGGATTTGCATTTGAAGAGGTTCAAGAGGTCACTTCCTCTCTCACTCTCCTCCATCCTGGCCCTGCGGAGCAGCGGTGCACGGACACTCACCTGAACGCCGTCCAAGCCGCAGTGCTGGGAGCAGCGGCTCTGCCTGAGGTTTCGCGCCTCTTGCCCTGCGGCCGCTGCAAGAACCGACTTTGCCTTTGGAGAGGCTAGCCTTTCCTTCCTACTCGGCTACGCGCCTCCTTCCGAGTCCAGCAGAGGCCGGTGCTGATCCCGAACCGAAGAGTGGCCGTTTATTGCCTGCCTTTTCCAAGCAGTATTTGGAGACAGGTCCTAGCGGGAGTGGAACCTGACCAAAGATCATACAGAGAAGACTTCGAAGGCACTAAAACGAAAATGCTCTCCGCTTTCCATCCCAGCTTCGAAAGTTGTCGCCCTCTTTGCCTCGTTTCCGTTCCACTTCTACCGAAGAGGACACCCTTCCACTCTGAGGGCTCAGTAGTGCACCGCCGCCCAAAGCATCCAGCACCCTAAGCAATTTGGCCGCATTGAGCGAGCAGGATGACGCTGCCGAAAAATGGAAAGGTATCGCCAAACCAAGTCAGATCCCGCCACCAGCCCGGTTCTTGGCGAGCTGGACCGCACCCAACGCCCAGAAGTGTCCCAGCTGCAGCGCGCTCCTGCCATACACACATGCTTCGCGCGCTACGGCTCCGGGCTTGAGCCTTCGGCCGGTGGTCCTGCCTGGGCCTTTTCGTACTTTCTCCCAACTCAATTTCTAACTCTTAATTCTTGATCGAATCCTAAAACTAGAGCAAAGCCCAGGAGTTTGGATGGGGCAAGAATAGGCGCATGGGGCCCAATTTTCCCTAGGCCCTTCTGTCTATAATAAGAAGGCATCCCTGGGAAAGCAGGTCCAAATTCAGAGGAATCTGCACCGTCAATTTCACTGCCAACGTTTGTTGAGGATTCCTCACGTACTGCACACCGCTCAACGCACTTGGCCTATATGAATTCGTTTAATCCTCTCAACAACTCTATGGCGCAGCTATTATTATGATCTCAATTATAGAAATGACAAAACTGAATTCCAAAAAAGTTAAAACAAAAATAACTTGTTCTAGGTCACGTATCTAGCAAGTGCAAGGTGTAGTGGAGCGGGGAAATACACAAAAAATTAAATATGCAAAAAGCCTTTACGACCTTAGTATTTCAAACCGCAGGTTACATTTTGGAATCAGAACTGCCGGAGCGACTCTAGCGGGGTAGAGTGGGGTGGGGAGTGACCAGCGGTGGCCTTTTGTGCCATGGCTTACCCGAGGCTGAGTGACCCACGCCCGCCTCCCTGGGCTCCCGGGGAGCTGTGGTTGGGTGCACAGTGAGGGTTCTTTGCTTGCCTCACCACCTCCCAAAGGATGGTCCAGAGCCTGCGCTTGATATAAACGGAAAATGGGGCGGAAAGGAGGACATCTCCGCCCAAAACAAATAAGGGGGTCTGCTTCACTGGCAGCCCGTGCCTGCGAGGGACCCACCAGGCGCCTTTTGCAGCTAATGCAGCAGCACGCGGCCACGTTTTTCTGTATGAGTTTTCACGCATTTCTGGTGATATCTCAGGGGCAAGAGACTCCTAGAGTGCATATCAGCTGGCTGTGGCTCGATCCCCCAGTGAGCGAGCCCAGGTCCCACACACCCCGGCCGCCTGAGCCAGGCATTATCATACTGGTGCTTCTGCGAGGCACACTTTGCTCGAGACAAGTAACGCTCTACCCTGCTGGTGTGAGCTCCTCTGCCAGC
>NW_024344241.1:8172245-8326246 GCF_902729225.1 Pteropus medius | reverse complement strand
GTCACGGTGCCTGCCCTGAGCAAGCGCAAGCCCCCGGGTGCTGACCCCCGGCGCTGCGAGGACAAGCGCCCAGTCCCGGATGATGCGAAATAGTCGGATGCCACCAACAGCCGGGTAAACCAGACCAAAGAAAACATCTCTCCCCTACCCTGCGAGAATTTGCGCTTTGTGGATCCATACGGCCCCACCCACGGCCCCACCCACAGCGCGAGCACACCGGGAGAGACCCCTCCCGCAAAGAGGCAAGTTTAAACTTACAAACAATGGACACATCTTTTTCTCATTAAATACAAAACCAACGTGCATGAGATTGCTGAGGGAAAGAAAGATGCCAAGTATGCATGATACCCACAGAGTACTTTTAAACAGTTTTTTATTGAATTGGGCCGAAAACAACAGTATAAATGTGTACATGTCAATGTATGTTAATGCTTTTTTACAATTTTTATGTCATTTTTATAGTCACCGTGGGAGGGGCCTTTTGTTTTGGGTTTGGTTTGTTTTTGTTTTTTTCATTTAAAAAAAAATAGATTCTGAAGCTCACAGACTTACCCAAGGTCACCAGAAGCAAGAGCAATTGTCAAACAAAATCTAGAGCTACCTATGATGACCACATGACTATTCATCTGCTCAGGGTTGCATCGAAGGTGAGGGAAATGCTCATACCTACAGTAACATGTACTGTTTGGGGAGCAGAAAAATCAGAAAAATAATTGGACAAATATTTGTGAAATACTTGTACAGAGTCCTGGTGTGGACTGGAGTTAGCAGGTATGGGCCAACCAGTGCCTTGTGGTCCACCCTCCTGGACCCCTTCACCCTGCCATCCTGTCCAAAATCTTCTCACAGTCACTTTGAAACAATTCGAAAAATTATTTCCTGGCTGACCACTGCCTGGGTAAACAATTTGGAAACTACTCTATGGTCCACATGGATAAATATATACATATGTACAGATTTATTCAAAGGATACACGTGATGTTGCAATAAAATAAATGTATATGATCTGGTATGCATGTATGGAAGCAATGTGGCATTAACTCTGGTGACTGAATAAGCAGAGCACCCCTTTTCACCACTCACTGCTAAAATCCACCCATGGCTCCAGTGACTGGAGGAAAGAGAAAGCCCAGAAACTGGGGGCTGGAAGTTACTGGTGGGGGGGGGTGGGGGTGGGAGTGGGGTTGGGGAGGGGAGTAGGATAGAGAATTCTGTTTGTAAAACACACATCCAGAACAATGTTCCAGCATAATATCGAACTTCCTCAAGGAAGCGTGCTTGTCTGCACCAAATGTAATTTTAGGTATGAGAGAGCTAGAACTGGAGGCCGTGGAGAGAAGTAATAAGCTGCACTTTTAGAACATGAGGTCTACATTTGCTAAAATATTTCATGAGGAAATGAAAATGGAAAAGAGATAAATGAAGCAAGTGTGGCAAAATCTTGATAATTGTTAAATCTAATTGATAGGTATATGAAGGAAGGTTTATTGTATAACCTGCCCATTTATGTATATATTGAAACTTTTCATAATAAAAAATATTAGAAGAAAAAATAAAAACTCAACTTCTTCACTTAGAATAAGTGTATTTTATTGTATGTAAATTATACCTCAATAAAATTAATTAGGTTTTTAAAAAAAAAAGTCATGATGGGGAATTCCTTCTTGTTCCCTAAAAGATAAAGCCCACTTCCTCTGACACCATATTGCAGAGGATGACCAGTGGGTGACTTCTTGGTCTCAAGTTCCAAATTAGTGCCGCTGGCTTTCTCTCATCCCAAGCCTACTCCTACCTGACCTGTAATTCTTCCCCCACTTTGTATCCAGCCCACTCTAAAAGGAGCCCCAAAGTTCCTTTATATCTTACAGACTTTCACCAGGACAAGTTTAGGGAGCTTTCCTTGGTTAAAAGGAATGAGAAGTAAAAGCAAACAGTTGTCTTCCTGTCACTGTAGACCCAGAAGACAAAAGAATGGTTTTGGAGCCTCTTCATGGATGAGAAGCTGAGAGGAAACGCCTTCCCTGGAACATCTCCCTGCAGAACCAACTGGAACTGGCTTATCCAGATGCCCAGTGATGCCTGGTGGTCTGTTTTCTACTAGACCGCAGAAGAGCTCCAGGCTTAACTTACAAATGGAGATACAGCCCCCTGCCCCTTGCTTCGTGAACCAAGATAATGGAACTGAATCCTGAATTTCTTCAGCAAGGCCTAAGCTTGTTTGCAACGGATAGAGGCGTACAACTATGTGATTTTGTTCTTTAGATTTTAACGGCGTGGGGGAGTAGAAAAAGCAGAATATGTCCTAAGATAGCCAACTGAATACAAGGTAAGCGACAAATTTGAAGGTATCTATCCACCTGGGGGCCATACACTGGCCGGCCCAAGGCTAGACCTGGGGCCTGGGCCGCGGGCAGAAGAGCCTTGGGCGTGGAGCTGCGGTGATAGACTCCCGCTGGCAGCCTCGCAGACCACGATTCCCGAGAGCCTGGCGCCACCCAGCGGAATCGAGAAGAACTGCCTCTTCCACGCCGATGCCCACGGGAAAGAGGCGGCGCAGCACTCAACACCGCAAAATCCGAGGACTCTCGGAGAGAAGGGAAGTGACATTCATTTGACAACTGCAAAAAAACCATGCCAGGCCTTGCCAGTTCACCGCTCTCCACCAACAAAGATACCGTGACCAGGCCCCAAAAGCATGTCGGCCAGGCGGAAACTCTCCTTTTCCTCTGAACTTCAAGATGAAAAGCGCCTTCTTCTAAAATGCAAATTACTGGAAGCATTTGGTGTTGACGTTCAATGCAGATCCGGGGTATGCATTGGCTCTGCTGGCCACGCGATTGCAAGCACAGGGAACAGTCAAAGTCGAGGGCGGGGGAGAGGGTGAGGAAGGCTGGGAAAGAGAGTTAGGAGGGCTGGGGGAGAGGGTGAGGAGGGCTGCGTAAATCATTTGGAGGGATTTTTGGCCTGAGTCCCTGTTTCCGAAAGGTTGCGGGATGGCTTTGACGTTGATTACATAGCTGTTCTCTTTTCAAGTGCGCGTCCCTCCCCACCGCAGCCCGTCTGGTGTGCGAGGATTGTATTTGAAAGGGAGGAAGCGTTCTTGGAGTGGTGGGTGATGGATTGTCTAAACCCTTCTGGGATATTTTGGGCGGTGGTTTTTGAGGCAGTTCATCAATAAAGACCCCACCACCACCATCACCCCGGAGAGAGAGGGGACGGCTAGAGAACAGCTCCCACCTTGCAGCCCGGAAGCCCCAGGCACCGGCTGCGAAGGAACCCTTGCGGCCAAGGGCAGGGGGATATGAGGGAGTGAGAGGAGGATGAGTGGGGGGCAGGTGGAGACCTCCTTGTCCGGAACTGTCCGCCATGGAAGCCTTTCCGGCCGTGATGCGTGCGTGCTGTAGGGTGATTTGTTTAGAGAGAGGATGGGGGACAGCGGAAAGGCCGGCGGACTCCAGAGTGTCGGAGCAGGAAGGAAATGGAGGTGCCAGAGGCAACTTCAAGCCATCTTACGCCACTAGAAGTGTTCTACTTTTACTCTTTTAGTCTCCTACTCCAGCTCCTCAGCCACACTCCTTGCATGCGATTTCCCTTGGTTTAAATTTCTTTTAGAAACCCCTACCAAAATCTGTCCACCTCTCCCTGGATAGATTTTGGTAGGGAGATGAAGGGAGGAGGGAGATGAAGGGAGGGGCCTAAGGATGACCTGACTCAAGCCATCGGACCGTCTGATGGACTCAGAACCCCTTGGATCAAGCCGCAGACGCAGCCTCTGAAGCTGCAAAGCCCTCTTCTTCTTTCTCGTGGAGCACCAGCCTTCAGAGCTAGCCCACTAGGGTTCCTCTCGGCCCCAAACCTGGACTACTCTGGGCCTGTCTCAAAGAGGAGGCAGCTCCGGGGGTGGGAACCCCGATGTGGAACTGGGCGGAAATTTGGTAAGACTCGAAACCTCGAAGGCAACGCCGACCAGGAGAGGCAGCTTGGAGCCTCATCTAGGATGCCGAGACCCCACACGCCGGGACAGCCGCGGTCTCCAGGGCTTTCCTGGACCCCTCTTCTGTCCCAGCACTGTCGCGGTGTGCAATCCTTTCCCGCTGGTGCCGGCCTCCCAGGCCTTTCGCCTCCTAAAGCCCCGGGTTGCACAAAAGAGCTGTCTTTCTCCCTCCTGCAACCAAGGGTCAGAAGGAATGCCGGAACAGGGACTGTATGCCAGGTCGACGGTGTAGGCGGGTACGGGAGTAATGAGGGATGGGTCGGAGAGAGGGCTCCCGAAAGGCAGCTCCTTCAAGGCGGCGTCTGGGCGCCCCGAGGTCCAGAGTCGGGCTGCGGGCGCCGAGCGCATTTTATTTATCCCCACAGAGGATGCTGGAGGACAAAAGAAATATTTGGACGTCAGAGCTGATTTATATTTTTGGAAGAGCTACGTTTCCTTTTCTGAAGAGAAGCGAGTGCGCCCCATATCCTGAGCTCAGCGGGGAGGACAGAAGGGGAGTTTTGATGCTCCAGGAAGTTCATCTATCACAGCGCAGCGCGCTGGACCCGGCGCCCCGCGGAGTTAGCTGCCCTAGGAGATATTTATTTATTTGGGGATAGGGGAGGGCAGGGGGAGAGGAGACCAGTCAGACACCAGAAGAAAAAATTACGCGGGCTAGGTCGAGACTTCCAGGGAGCCGCTCCCGCCCCCCTCCCCGCCCCGGCTCGTGAACAGGCAGCCTACTGGCCTCGCCTCTCAGTCGACCAGCGTTCCAGGAGCCGCCTTGCGGTTAGTCTCTGTGCCCGCGACTAACCCCTCCACGGCCCACGAGTCCTCCCTGGTGGGTCCAGCCCCCCGCCCCCCATCAGCCCTGCTCCGCCTAAGGGCCAGCCATCTTCTTCCCACTCCGGGGGGATGGGCAGGCAGAAACAGTGGCGAGGCACGAGACCACAGAGCAGGGGCGCGCAAGCCCTGCGGCCACCCAGACCAGACGCACAGCAGGATGGGTGCAGGGGAAGAGATGTTGAGCTCAAGCTGTCCAGGGACCACGCCCAAGACATAGCTTGGCTCCACGAGTTTCCATCTCATCAGGGCGGATTTTCCTCCCAGCCGCAAAAGAGGACCCGAAATTAACGTGCTGGGGGGGGGGGGGCACCAGCACTCACACTTGCTTCTGCCGCTTATCTCCCTAGGTTAGGAGTGGGTAGTACAGGCTTCCCTAACTTTCCTTCGCCACTGGGAGCCCACTCATTCCTGCCCCTGCAGGAGACACACGGTGTTTATTCCAGCACTGCATCTTCTCTCGCTTTCCCGCAGGCATCACAGCTACCTTTTAAGGAGAAATGGCCGTCCCTGCCATGGAAACCCTCTTCTCAAGGCCTCGGTCTCCCCACAAATAAACGCAGCAGGCAGTGGGCGATGCCTAAGGCGGGTCCACTGCAGAGGCTGCGTGGTGCCCCGCCTGGTAACGCCTCGCCGGCACCCGAGTTAAGGCCGGCATCCCGGTTAGGGTCTGCGGCCAGATGGGCTGACTCTTAGAGCATCCCAAAGTTGTGTCTCCACGCAGAAGTGAAGCGGGGCCTCAAAATCTGGGAAGCGCAGAGATAGGAAGCCCCAACGCAAGCACCTCAGACCTAGCCATGTGGGTGATCAAGTCATGCCTACTTCAGGCCCAGAAAATCTGGGGCTAAACGCGGACCTCTCAGGAAGGTGGTTATAAAAAAAGCCGTGCCTGGGACACAGGCGTTTGGAGAGCGGAAGAATCTATCCAAATAAACATTTGGAATTGGGTGGCTGGTGTTCAAACCCGGAGGTCTGGGGGTTTCTGGACGGAGGAAGGAGAGCAGACTCTGAGCAGCCTGTAGAATTCCCACTGTTAACCCTCCTCGCCCAGTTCCCCTCTCCAACCCCAGACTGGGCGCCTCTTTCTAGCTTCTTCGCCTCCTGGCCTGTTTTTCTACCCTAAATGAGAGTTTCTAGAGGGGCCTTTGTGGCATGCAGGCTCATGGTCCTTCGTGATTTCCACAAACAAGCGGATATCCCTTGGGTCTGAGCACTGAATCCCCACTGTCTACATCTAGAAAGGCCTTGCTGGAGTTGAAGAATCCTTTACACGCTGTATATGAAAACACAGGGTGAACAGAGTGGGCACTTTAGGACTGAATTGGGAAGAGATTTTGCTCAGCCAGGCTTGTGAAAGGAAAGAAAGGAGGGGCAAGAAGACAGAGAAGTGCCTGGAAGAAGCAAGGTCTCAGAGGCAGTAAACAGCATTGGTGCGGAGGCATCTCGGGTGGGTAACTGGTTTAGTCTAAGCCCTTTCATGTAAAACCCAGGAAGCAGAGGACCCATGCTAAAAACACAAGATGCAAACCGCAGGGATGAAGAGATTTCCAAGAATAAAACGCCGATTGCAGAGCAAAATCAGAGAAACCCAAGCTTTCCGAAGTTTACACTGCCCTGCGCCAGAGCGGGATTGGGACTTTGGAGTTTGGAGCTAGCAAGGGACTCATAGCCCAGACGGAGATGGTCACCAAAGGGCGAAAAAGTACAGGTATGGAGAGTGTACCGGCTGCAATCAGGCTGTGTATCTCTGGTTAACCAAGGAGCTCCTGAGATGATCTATACTTATTTTATTGAGCCATACTTTTCTTGCCCATAAAAAAAAAGAAAAAGAAAAAAAAAGAAATTGAGATTTTTGTTGTTTATAAAGCAATGAAAGTCAGCCAAGAAGAGCTCACCACCTTAAGAAAGGACTCCAAGAAAGGGAAGTGTCCTAAGCAAGGCTGTTTCAGAGACAAACAAACAAAACTTTCCTTTTAAACCATCTGCTAAACAGAAATTCCGATATTCTTGCCAGGAATAAAGAATTTGACATAATTTGTTACTGCACACATTCTTACACAGGAGATTTGTATAAATCAGTAATTAAAACAAAGTTCAGAGAGGTTTCACTGTGCCGTAGTGAAAGCAGCATGGGAATGAGACTCCAGGCCTACACTACAGGCCAGCTTTGTCACTTGCTCCAGCGTGGTGTACATGGAGTCATCTGGTCTTTCTAAGCTTCAGTTTCCTTACCTCTAAAGGGGAATGATGGTACCTAGACCACTTGGCACTGACATGATGTGAGTGGAAAGGCTTATACCTGTGAAGCCTATAACAAACGCTGGGATTTTGTCTTTCTAGAAGTGAGGATCTCTGCTAGGGGAACGGTTTCCATAGGCAGGAGTGAGATGTCCAAGAAACAGTTTTGGAGAAGAGCCCCTTCCTTCTCAGATAACTAAGAAGTTCACCAACCTCCATTTCTTCTTGGAGCGGAGGGCAATATTTAGATTCCTGGAGAAAAAGGCTCCAAGTGAGCCGACCTGCTCCTGGCTGGGGCTCTCACTGCTCTTCAACACCTATTGCCCTTCCAGGACTTGTCTAGCCTCTTATAACACTCACCAAACTATAAGTGGTGTTTCTTGCAAGTTTAGAGAATTGGGGTAAAATGGATATCACTGTCAGTTGGATGGGGTAGGGAACCTTTGAAAATTCCTGATAACCAGCTGAATTGGTAGAAACTAACAATATGTAGAGTAGTTGTGTGTGTGTGTGTTGTGTGTGTGTGTGTATTTTAATGAGTATCTATGGATCCCCTAAGACTTCAGGCAAAAAAAAAAAAAAAGTATTTTTTCTGGAGGTAGGCTCCAAAGCTTCCATCATAAGCTCAAAGAGACTCATGACTCCTAAACTGATAACTACTGGTATACAGTATCATTGCTAGCCCTGCCTGGATTTTAGGGATGATGCTGTTCATTCTTCAGTCTCTAGGCCTTAAAACCTTTTAGGACCTGAGATCCAATGTACATAGACTCCCACGCTATAGAAAATCTGAGTCAATGACAGTGATATTGACTTGCTGGATTTTCCTGAAATCCACTGCCCAACACCCCACCTACAAATGGTTTTGTTCCTTCTTTCTATGCTTCTTAGCTGAGCCAATTCTATCTCTCTCTCTCTTTCTCTCAATACACACACACACACACACATTTATACGTCGCACGAGACACACACACACAGAAGGCTAAGGTTATGTTAACGGAATCCACTTCTTATTTTACTTAATTTTTGGACACTTAAAACATTGATTTAGTGAACACACTATTTCTATATTTAGTTACTAATATTTAAATTAGCCCATGAAAAATGACAAAAAGAAGATAAGAGAAAGATACTATGAAGTAAATGGAGACCCATCTTTAAAAAATACTCACCAGTCACTCAAGGAAATTCTTAGAAGTGGAAACAACTGCAAATGCCCTACCCCAACTCAATCAAAACATCCCATCCGGAAAAGAGCGACTTGTTTCTTTTTTCTATTGGAAATGAGCGGTAAACTGAGTTCATTTTGGCCATGTTTTCTTAGCTGACTCTTGGCTACAATCAAGCCATTTTCGGACACATTCCCATGTAGGTACCAGGGGTGCTCTGGAGGAAGCTGTCGACGCCTGTTCAACTAATTTAGGTTTTCTTTGTCTAATTACTGCGGAGCTTAGGGAAAAGGAGCCCGGCTCAAGGCAGTAAACTGACACTCAGTCTCTGTGTGTGGTATTCAGGCAGGGTTTGATGGAAAAAGCCTGCTTCCACTCAACTTCAGGTCACTGTCTGGGGCCAGAGCCAGCCCAGCCCCCAGCCTACCCCTCCCACCCCTCTTGCTCCTTTGCTTCTACAGTCCCACCAGTGTATTCAGCCAGGAGCAGTCCCCCAGGAGCTCTAGGGGCACAGATAGCTGATGCCAGCCCCAAGAGACCTGCCTCCACTGCGTTCCACCCAAAGGTCTTTGCTGCCCACCTTTCACCAGATCCCTGAACAATGTCCCCTTCTCTTGCCACCCCTTCAACTCCCTCCTCCTCCCCCCCCCCCGCACTCCCCTCTCCCCGCCATTCTCCTCAGGCTCACCAGCACATGTGCTTGTACCTTGGTCCTTCAGAGTAGATGCAGAAGTGTGCCCTGCTTCCATTTGGTCCTGTGGTCTGCAGCAACTCCCTGCTGTGCCTCCCCCATCAGCCCTTGTGTGGCCCTGCCAGCTCCCAGGCCTTCTGCTTTCCTACTGGTACTTCCAGACCCTGTTCCTGGTCAGGCTACATTTCCTTGCACGTGCAATCCAATAACTAACTGTCCGGTCTCATTGGAAATGACTCCTCCTGAGGGCACAGCCTCTCTCCCAGCCGACTCTTACTCAGAGAGGAATTAGCCGCACTGAGGTGGAGTGTTCTCAACTCCAGTGTGGAGCCCCGAGATGGCACAAATATTTTGGTGGGCATCAATAAGACTGAGGATGTAAATCTAGTAACAGTAACACACCCCTTCAGGATTGAATATAAATACAGCTATTCCACTTATCTCACTCAGTAGAAAAGGAAAGGAAGTGAAAAAAAATCTAAACATGTATTCTATTCTATCAGACTTCCAGTCTCTAAAACTTGATTTAGCTTTCTCTATCTAAACCCCTCTTCTCAAAGTTCAGCAAATGCTCATGATTGCCCCAGGCCACAACCCTGGGACACTAGAGCACCCTGGCTTCTTGCCCTCCACTAACAATTGTCGTGGAGCCTGCAGGCCTTGTCAGAAAGAGAGGATTGGCATGTTACCTTTGGGAGTCTGGCACCCTGGCGTGCTGAGGGCTGCAAAGTCTGAATGAAGTTGACAGATGGTATCAGTGCAGGTACCGCGGGGGAAGGCAGCTAAGGAAGCTCTCAGCGGCGTCATCAGCAGCAGTACCACTCGGCCCAGGATGGGCCAGGAGGAAGACGGAGGAGAACTGAGGAGCAGGAGGAGGAAGGAGAGGTACCTTCCACGGGGGCTGGGAGGCGGCTGGTTTCTGGGACAGGAGACAGGATACTGTAATGGGGCAAAGAAAAAGATTTCATAAAGCCATAGGTGGTGGAGTTTTGCTTGGTGTGGCGTGGGGTGGGTCATCCTAGCAAAAAGTGAGTTCGTCTGTGAGCTTTCCTTTTGAAAGGGGGTAGGTAGGGGAAAAGGCCTAGAGAGGGATTAAAAGACCGAGGAGGGGGGCAAGCCGAGAGATGAGGAAAGATAAGATGGGTGGGAGCCCGTGTCAGGGTTGCGTGGGGGGCAGCGGGGGAGTTGAGCGCCGAGGAGGAGCGCTGCCCCGAGGCGGCCGTGCAAGGAGGGGACAGGGCGGGGCAGGGGTGGAGGGAGGGAGTGAGAGAGGGAGGGCGGCCGGGGGGGTGCGGCAGGAGGGAGGAAGTCTGAGAGACAGAGCGAGGAGCGCTCCTGAAGGGAGACGTCGGGCTCATCCTCAGGTCCCAGCCGCGGTCCCAGCTCGCGGCCGCAGCTGCCGGGCGCCTGGCCGCTTGGGCTTCGCGGCCCAGGAGGCCGTTGCGCAAGGCAGGGGCTCGAGGCTTGGGGGAGGGATGCGCCGGGCGTTGCCTCCGGCCCGCCGCCGCCGCCGCCGCCAGAAGCCTCAACGGAGCTGAGGAAGGCGACGCCGAAGCGCTGGCTCGGAGCGCCCGCGACTGCAGCCCGGGTGGTGAGCTAGGGTGCTCACCGGGCTTCTGGGCCGACCCCATTCGCGTGCCTCCCATCTCGGCCCCCGGCCCGCCCCTCCGGCCCGGACTCGCTCCCGGGTCCCAGATGACCACCGAGGGCGGGCCGCCGCCGCCCCCGCCGCGCCCGCCGCCGGCCGCGCTCCGCCGCGCATGCAGCCCGGCCCCCGGCGCGCTCCAGGCCGCCTTGATGAGCCCGCCGTCCGCCGCCGCCGCCCTGGAGACCACCTCATCGTCCTCGTCGTCCGCCTCCTGTGCCTCCTCCTCCTCTTCTTCCTCCTCCTCCTCCTCTAACTCCGCCAGCACATCCTCTGCCGCCTGCAAGAGCGCGGGCAGCGGCGGCGGCGCGGGCGCCGGGAGCGGGGGCGCCAAGAAGGCGAGCTCGGGGCTGCGGCGGCCGGAGAAGCCGCCCTACTCGTACATCGCGCTGATCGTCATGGCCATCCAGAGCTCGCCCAGCAAACGCCTGACACTCAGCGAGATCTACCAGTTCCTGCAGGCGCGCTTCCCCTTCTTCCGCGGCGCCTACCAGGGCTGGAAGAACTCTGTACGCCACAACCTCTCGCTCAACGAGTGTTTCATCAAGTTGCCCAAGGGCCTCGGGCGGCCTGGCAAGGGTCACTACTGGACCATCGACCCCGCCAGTGAGTTCATGTTCGAGGAGGGCTCGTTCCGCCGCCGGCCGCGCGGCTTCAGGCGGAAGTGCCAGGCGCTCAAGCCCATGTACCACCGCGTGGTGAGTGGCTTGGGTTTCGGAGCCTCACTGCTGCCCCAAAGTTTCGACTTCCAGGCGCCCTCATCGGCGCCGCTCGGCTGCCACGGGCAAGGAGGCTACGGGGGCCTTGACATGATGCCCGCGGGCTACGACGCTGGCGCAGGCACCCCGGGCCACGCGCACCCACACCACCACCACCACCACCACCACCACGTCCCGCACATGTCGCCCAACCCGGGCTCCACCTACATGGCCAGCTGCCCCGTGCCCGCCGGGCCTGGGGGTGTAGGTGCGGCCGGGGGCGGTGGCGGCAGCGGGGACTACGGCCCAGACAGCAGCAGCAGCCCCGTGCCTTCGTCCCCTGCCATGGCGAGCGCCATCGAATGCCACTCGCCTTACACGAGCCCCGGGGCGCACTGGAGCTCTCCCGGCGCTTCGCCTTACCTCAAGCAGCCGCCCGCCCTGACGCCAAGCAGCAACCCGGCGGCATCGGCAAGCCTGCACTCTAGCATGTCCTCCTACTCGCTGGAGCAGAGCTACCTGCACCAGAACGCCCGCGAGGATCTCTCAGGTAAACACAGCGCGCCCCGCCGGGGACTTTGCCTCTAGGCCTCCAGGCTCCGTGGCTACTACAACTTGCACCGGGTCGCCGCGCCCTAGTGCAACTGGGAGAAGCTGATCCTGGGGGGAGCCGCCACCTCATTCATGGAGGGGAGAGGACTGGGGTCATACTGCCCTCTCCCTACCCTTGGCCCAGAGGCAGGCCTGTAGAATTTGCACGGATAGAATGATGGTGCATAATCGCCAGCCTAAGGTCTCTGGATGTCCCTATGGACTGGAGGTCTCAGGTCTCAGGTCTGACTAAGCTTGGAGAGAAGGCATGTAGTCTTAGGGGACCCTGGCCAAGGAGCCCTGTCTGCTTCCTTGTGTTCCTTTTAAAGTTTATTTTGCTGTATTTTTGTTCATTTTGTAGATGCAGAAAGGGAGATATTCTGTAAGCTGAGGGCGGGGGTGGGGAGGGAGGGCAAGTGTTGAGAGAAAGGGAAATGAGGAAGAGGCAGAAAGGAAAGCAGAGTGGAGTCTCAAGATATTTCACAGGCTATTGAGTCTCCTGCCTCCCTCCACAGTGACACACCTTGATGACACTTGAGTCTGTCTTAAGCCAGCATGGCCTGAGGCCTACACTGTGGCTTCCTTGAGAAATGCCTGCTCCTCAGATGCCATTTGTGTTGCTAGTGTAAATTACGTTGGCCATGGATTATGAAAATGTATTGACTTGCTAAACCTTTCTGTAAAAGGAGCTGGTTGCAGTGGAGGAGGTAATTTGAATATTTAGCCAGGTTTATCAAGAAAGTGGAAATAAACTCTTATATTAACCCCCTCTGAGGCACTCATAGCCCTCAATTAAAATTAGGCCGGTCTGCCCATCAAATGGTGTTCTAGCTTACACTTACTTTCCTTCCCCTCTATTAGAAAATGATTCGCAGGATGATGCATACATTTTATGTTCATGAATCCGTGTGCGACAAGAGCATCAGGGGAAAAGGAAAACCGGAATGAGCAAAAGATGTTGGTTCCCTAGACGGTGAAATTTCCCAAATAGGCCTTTTAAATGCGGGTCTCAGAGGTTAACTAAACAAAGACAGTCTCAGCAGGACCACACTGGAGAGGGTTTTAGCCTGACTGAACCCACTGAGAGCACAGTGTTGTTCAATTTTATGGGAATTTCTACAAGTAACCAATACAAACGACCCTCCCCTCACTTTTTTTTTTTTTAAATCCCTCCGGGCTGGCTGTCAATCACCACCCACTCCAGGTGGTGCCCACTGGCCCACTTGCCCACCCACTGCTCTCTCTGGGCACTACGGGCTGTCCTCCCCACTCTCCCTCTCCCTGCAGGCCCTACTCAACTTAAACCCAGACTTTGAGGCTTCACAGTCATCTTGAAGCAGTGCCCTAAAAATTAAAACAAACAAACAAAAAAACAAGAAAGAGACTTCTGATACTTCTGTGTGGTCGCCCTCTCCCCACCTCACACACCGGACGCACGCACAAGCCCCAGAAATGCGGAGATCAAGACACTGCTCGTCTTGAACAGACGAAAACTGCCTAGCCCAGCAGGCTGGCCTCCGCCACGGCCTACGCCCGGGAGCCTTGCATGACCTCTGGGCTGAGCCTGGGAACGCTGGGGAGTCTGTGGCTCGGCAGAAGTCTGATCCTGACGCTCTGTGCCTTCTTCCCTGGTCTTCTGGCTCACGTACCACTCGAGTATTACCCCCACCCCTTGTTGTCACCTCTCAGGCGGGCAGGGTGCGCTGCGCCCCGTGGGACCTCGTTCGGAGTGCCACGGCCTACTGAGAGCCGAGGGCCTAACGAGGAGCTCGGAGACAAAGCAGGGGTGAGGCTGTGGGCCGAGTAGCAGCGCACGCGCGCACTCACAAACACATACAGCACACCCATGCCGGCTGTGCCCTCCCACTTGGGACAGGGCAGCCAAGGCCCGCGTGTTCAGGGAGGCCCTGTGCCCTTCGTTAAGACCCGGGAGCCTTTCAAGAAGGAGCTAGGGCTTTTATCGTCCTTCTGGTCACATCAAAGCGCTGACGGCGGCCTTGGGCGGAGATGTGAGCGCTCACTTGGTGTCTTGCCTGGGCCCTCTATATGAGGATCTGGGAGCTGGCACCGAGACGTGCTGTAAACGTGCTGGGCAAGCGCACCTGTGTGCAGAGCCACAGGCGCACATCAGGGCACTAGACGAGTTGGTGCTTTATGAGAGCAGCGCAGCGCATATTTGGCGCCAATAGGTGTTATCAGGCAATAAACGTAGGCCGATTCACAGGTTACTTAGCATCCTGGTCTCTCTGTAAGCGCTAGGATACTGCCAGGCCGAGGCGACGCGAGCAGGGTACTCGCGCCGCGGGCTGACAGGTATGGTTTTCACGCACTCAAAAGAAGAATCAGGCCTGGCACCAACGTGCGGCTTATGGTCTCCCACCGCACGGGTAACTAGAAAGACTCAGGCGAACAGGCCTAACCCATGCCGGCATGGAGAGAGGCCCGGTCTTGGATAAACTCAGGTCTCAAGGCGCGCCAGACACGCCGGCCAATTGCGCCACGGGGCTCGCAGGCGCCGATAAAGCAAAAGCAAAAGGCAGCAGCGGGTCGCAGCCCAATAGCCCACGGGCTCCAGGGAGAGAGGTGCGAGACTTCTCCGTCCTTGGGGCTGTCTGAAAAGCTCCCTCGATGTGCAGAAGGGTCTGCAGCTGAGCTCTTTTCGAAGGGCTTTCTCTGCTCCCTATAGTCCTGGCTTCTCTAGAAGAAACGTTAAGCCGTTCCGGACCTACGAAGACCGCACTGTTTCTCCCGGCCTTTTCTCTAGCGCTGGGATTGTTTTCTGTCCCCCCTCCCCCCCACAGTTGACACAGGAAATATCCCTGCTGTGGTCTGATACTCTGACCCGGCCAGTTAGTTGGGGAACAAGTGGTGAGGGCGACAGCGGTTTTTCTGGGGAGGTGGGCTTGGGCTCTGGAAAGGGCCCTGTGCTCAGGGATCTGGACCTAGAGCCTGGGTCAAGTTT
The DNA here is from genome assembly GCF_902729225.1 of Pteropus medius. Taxonomy (NCBI): domain Eukaryota; kingdom Metazoa; phylum Chordata; class Mammalia; order Chiroptera; family Pteropodidae; genus Pteropus; species Pteropus medius. The sequence continues at coordinate 8,311,436 of NW_024344241.1, read as the reverse complement.
TCCCGGTGTCCGTGCTCCTCCTACGATTGAATCGCTTGTCTCAGCCTCCATAGGTAATAGAGGAATTCAGGCACGTAAGAACACGGTTTAAAGAGGGAACGGTGCTCTGTGTTTGTGGGTACATCAAAACAAAACATTAAAGATTCCAGAGTTGTGCTATGACCTGTAGTTTAAAACTTTGAGAAACTTCTAGAGCTCGGTTTCTTCTACCAGTTTTACAGCAATAGACCAACCAACTCCTTTCTTACCCTAAGTTAAAATAAGACACAAGCTAAATTAAATTTTTTAAAATGATTTGCCCCAGCCTCAGCCGGACAAATTTGTTTCTGAAAGGAATTTTTTATTTTCTTTCTTCTTTTAGTGGGACTGCCTCGATATCAGCATCACTCTACCCCAGTGTGTGACAGAAAAGATTTCGTCCTCAACTTTAACGGCATTTCTTCTTTCCATCCCTCTGCTAGTGGGCCATATTATCACCACCACCACCATCAGAGCGTCTGTCAGGATATTAAGCCCTGCGTCATGTGAATGGAGGGAGGAAGGCTGGTCTTTCCTTGTGGGGGGAGGAATGAACTGAAGTGGACTCACATAATGTGCACCCCAATAGCAGTAAGTAGCACACCAGTCACTTAGAATCCCCAGGCCAGCATTGTTCGCGGACACTTGTCTACCATTGGTAGAAGGACAAGCCCTGGCATAGTAATGCCCTAAATATGTGCAGGCTCCAATGAGGGAGAGAGTAAATGAGAAATCAGCTTCTTAACAAAGATGGTAAAAAGTTACCACATGAAAAACATAAACATGTAACTCTGGGATCTTCATTACCTTCAGTAATCAGGGTCTGAAAAACGCAGACAAGATGTGTGTGTGTGTTTTTCTTTGTCTATGAAAATCTGTGTGCTTTTCGAAAAGGCAGTGCTAAACACAAAATGTCAAGAAAGCCTCATCTTGTTGCCTAGTTAAGGAGAGAGTTCTGTTTCACCAAACACTAAGTTTGGATACAGGTGCCAAAGAACATTATTAAGAAAGTATTTAGAAACAATGTGTCTAGTTTAAGAATGTGGTTTTTCGTATTATGACAATACAACGTTCTTTATAAGGTTGTTTTCTACCACCATATTTTAAAGATATTTTTATGATCTCATGTATACTCACACTTTGCTTGTATTTTAAAAGGAGGATATATTTGCACTTATGTATACTTTTACAGTCTGCCAAACAATTTTGATGTAAAATTTTTTCAATAAAATATACATAACAAATAGTCATCTTAGAGACCTGTTTCCTCCGCGGCATCCTGAGATCCCCAGGTTCTCTCCACTAGCCAGCAATGCAACTCTGTACTTTTTTTCCCCAAGTTGTATAATTGACGTGGTGTGGGGTCTGTGCCTTGAGTAGCACAGGCCAGGTTCTGATTGTGGCTCTTCTCAGGATTGAGAAAGAGAAGGAACGTTTTCAGTTATTTCTTTTTCCTTCACCCTAGCTCTTTCTAGCTAAACAAAAACCAGAAGGCGAAAGGAACTTAAAAGAAAACCAGGTAAGATAATGAAAGGCAAAAGTTTAATTTGAAAAAATGAAGTTTTGTGCCCTTTTGTTCTCTTTCCTGTGCCCAAGGAGAGTTTTGCTTTTTGTGCTTTCCTCTTCTCCACCAGCACAGAGTGACAGGCGGGGCTGAGCAGCCAGGGAGGGTTAGGTGCCCACAAAGCACTACCTGCAATCATAGGTTTGTTATTGGCGCTGATTGTATTTTGTTATAGATTGTGGTCAGATCCTAAAGAGCCCAGAAGGAGAAGGCTGCAGGAGCAGCAGTGGACAGTTGCCAGCATGCTGGTTTCTTTAACTTCCTTGGAGAGTAACAGAACCTGGCCCTCACAATGTGTTCTGTGCCTGCTCTCTGTCCCTATGCTCCAATTCAGAGAGCCTGGCAGGCCCTGATTAGCTTCGGCACCCGCCAACCCTGACACTTCTCTCCTTTGTGCCTTATACTCCCTCCTTAATTTTCACAAGGGATTTGGTATATTCCCTCAGGGATTCCCTCACAGCCCTTTTTCCTTTCTTGCTGGCCCCCCCAAGGTTTCCCAATCATGAATGCTACAGGCAAGGGCTGGGGAAGCTCTGGATGACGAAAAAAGAATATAAACCCACTAGGCAGGAGGACTTTTTTCTTACCCAGCCCACCAGTGTCCAACCAGCCCTTCAAACTCATGGGCAGCAATGGAAACCTTAGATCTGAGCAGGAGCAGCAGTTCTCAACCCATAATCATGCTTCGGTTTTCCTCAAATCAGGGCTGGTTTCTTGTTTTGTTTTGTTTTTGCTTTTGCAACTCACCTTTGTTCCTCATTCTCTAAAAGGTCTTACTCCCAATCAATCACAAGGCACTTAATACCACTCAATAGATATCTCTCACACAAATTTTTGTATTCCAAGTGAATTTCAGTCCAAAGACAGTCTCCTTAGTAAAACATCTTGTCTTAAGAAGTCTTAACCATCTTCCTAATCCTTATACTTCCTTTCTGTATTTCCCAAAATTAAGCAGTGATTTAACCTTTTTTTGTGTGTGTGCGTGTCTCCATTATCATATTTGCAGTTAAATGGGGCTTTTTTTTTTCTTTTATACTTAGCTACTCGGGGGCCTGCTATAAATTATGAAGTCAGTTTCAGAGTTTGCTCCGACCACAGTGCTGTGTTTACATTCCTTCCGAGGCTGCCGGCATGGTCGTAATTTATATCCTAAACACTTGAACGTAACTTGTTTATACAGAGAATGACAGGACCTCAAAGACAAAAAACGCTGGGTCTCTGAGTGATTGAATTGGAAAGACCAGAGCGCCCCCTAGTGGTGATGAGACACATAGCTCCCCTCACCCCCACCTCGGCACACAGTGATTTACTATTATTTCAAGATGCATAACTTTTTTTAATGACCATTTTGTGGTGCTTTTTCCATAGCTCTGCGATGTGGGGATACTGATCCTATTTACAGATCTGCACTAAGTCGTGGCTATCAAGGGTTGGACCCATGTTTTCTGATATTGGTTTATTTCACACGTTTTCCTCAACATCATATATAAGAACGTAGCATGAAACATTTGCAGACACAGGCACCAAGGTGATCTTTACTCTGAAGCAGGGGTTCTCAAACTTGAGAGTGCATCAGAATCACTCTGAGGGATTGCTAAACACAGGCTGCTGGGCCCACCCTTATTTTCAATTCAGTCCATCTGGGTCAGAGCTCAGAGTTAGTGGTCCTAATAAGCTCCCAGGTGATGCTCATGTTGGTCCAGGGACCACACTTTGAAAACAACAGGTCTAGAAAATCAGTTTAAATTAGATATTTGCAGGTGTAGCTGGGTGGTGTTAAGGCTAACAATTAATTACTTAGGCAATGATCTAAAAAAGTTTTTGAAAAATAGTTTGTCCACCCAAATATATCTGTGATTGATTACTGGCCCCTGGAGAAAGGCAAAGCCTAATTTTGAACCCTATACCAGAAAAGAGAGGCTCACCATTTTTAATTCAAAGCAATGAGGCCTCTTGTTTTATTCTAGAGAAGAAAAATCAGGTAGAATCACTAAAGTCTGCCTGCCTCAGTCAAACAAATAAGTCTAGGTACTTACACCAAAGATGTCGGAATTCTGCGAAGGGAACAGTGACTGCAGCAAGTGGGAAAGAAATTCCTTTATTTGTTATATAATCTTTGGGGGGTAGAATAAAGAAAAAGCAAAGAAATTGGGCTGCAATCTCAGTGTATACAAATAATGATCCCTAGATACAAATAGGTCAGGCAGAACCACAGTGGCAGGGGGTGGTGGCAGAGAGAAGAGAGACAGAAGGCAAGATAGAGAGAGAGGGAGAGAGTGGAGGGGAAGAGAGAGAGAAAGAGAGAGTGAGGGATAGAGTGATGGAGGGGAGGAGATAGGAGAGAAGAATAGTGAGAAAGGGGAGAAGTGGGGAGGAAGAGAAGAAATGGGAATAAAGGGAGGGAGGGATAGAGGAAGAGAGGGAAAGAGAGGAAGAGAAGGGGAAGAAGGGAGGGAGGGAGAGAGAAAGAGAAAGAGAAAGAGGAGAGAGATCTGGAGAGGAAGAATCTGAAAAATATCTCAAAAGTTCCTGTCTCAAAGTTAGCAAAGCAGCCTTTGAAGCTCTACTGCCTTCCTCTGAGGCCACAGTTATCTTTCCAAGTCTCCAATGCCAGGCATTGGCTGAAAAGCTCATGTACTTCTGTTTTACTTGGCTCCTTCTTGAATTCTGGGGAAGTAAGAGAATTCTCTAGTTGTGCATGCTCAGATTTTCTGAACTGCTGCACCAGCTTCTAGAGAATTTAGGGAAAATAATCTTGACTTAACATTTTAGAAAGTGGAAGTCAGATTTTTGGGGAAAATCTTCAGTCCCATAGTATATGCCACTGTACTGTATTAAATAGAATTAATATCTCCATTCTGAAAGAAAAACTCTTCTGTTGATTCATATATTCCTAATTACGGTGCATCCTGGTGATTAATTCAAAACAGGCACCAACTTATTTAGAATGGAAATATATTTTAATATATTTTATCCAAACGGAAATACATTTTATCAAACTTGCCTCTATGAAACACTATCTGAGCAAGGAAAAACACTACAGATGTAGACATTGGGCCAGGGAGTGCCATAGCACACAGTCGTTAAGATCATTTGGGAAAAAATAAGAGTTCTGGATGTGTTTTTGGAGTTCAGAGAGCCCTGAGTCCAGAGCAATCCAACTGATAAATATTCAGCTCTCCAGTTCCTAGGGGAGGTATGCATCCCAGGGCCAAATCACTAGTCCTCTTGATATGAGTATGTAGGAGAGGAGAGGAGGACTGAGGAGGCTGGTGCCCTTAACAGTGTTCCCTGAGGAAGGATCCCATCCTACCCTTCTAGGCTGGGAGCTGCTGTCTCACAGATAAAAAGTGGCCCAAGGGGTCCGGGCTGTAGCTGGGCAGGGACTCCATTCCCCAGACAGCACTAGTATAACCTCCCAGAATTAGTGAGTACCTCCAGAATCACAGACTGCTTTGAATTTGACTGAGTCTGGGCCCCAGTGTGTGTGGAAAGGAAGATCTCCTTCCTCTCTCCCCCTTGGTAATCATTGGTGTTGCCGTTTCATCTCCCACTCCTCAAAAGCCAGTCCTCATCTACAGAGAAAGTTTACTCCCCCACACACTCCAGCCGCTGTCAATTGCACTTTATTCAGTACCTCCCCACACCCAGGCCTAAGCACTTTCCCATGGTGTTCTTCCCCGGCCTGTGAAGTCGTTGAAGTCATTGTCCTCTCACATTTTATCATGGAGAAGATGGAAGCAAGGCTCAGTGAAAGCTCCTGGTGGTGGATGAGGCAGCCAGTGTGTATCCCCTTGTTTGAGGGTGCCATCTGTGTGCAGAGCCCGTCTACATGACCTCATGTCATTCTGGCTCCCCTTAATCCATCCATTTCAGCGCTGAACAGACAGAAACATCAGTACATCATGCAGGGTTTAAGTGGCTGAACCACAGGATGATCTGCGCTAACTGCTATTTTTCAAGAAGAAGGAAGACTTCTTTTAGAAAAGAATAGCTTTACTGGATTAAAGTGCGAGGTAACCAGGCCAGCAGTTGGTGTCTGAATAGAGTTCCAGAGATACCAAATCAGCTGACATGCTCCTACTTTGGAGGCCCAGTGGGTACCTGATAGAGCATTTATACATACAGCAGTGGATCACAGCCCAAGTGCCTGGTAGAAGGCCCGGGAGCTTTGAAAACCACCCGTGACCAGCCACCCTGTCACCCACCCAACATGGTGCTTGGAGGGTACCCAGGCTGCTCCTCAGAGTGACAAGGTCCCACTGGGCTCTGCTTCTGTCAGCCTCTGTAATTATAAGTATCCCCTTGTAATTATAGGAATAGGTCTGGTAGTAAAGAGAGATCCATCTTCCTTTTTGATGATCTCTTCTTTACATGCAGGTCCGAAGTCTTTAGAGGAACCAGACAGGTGACCAGTAGAAAGTCTTCAATTTAGAAGTGAATCAGTCAACAAACGTCTGACCAAAGAACACACGAAAAATGATGCACTAGCTTCGGATCTTCACTAGTGGCATGGACAGACAAATGAAAGTTCATAAACAGTCTCCTCCAGGCTGTAGGGGTGAAATCCTGTCTCCTTATCATGCCCTAGAAATAGCTCCTGAAGAAGGGATGTACACTAAAGAAATATTCCACAGATGTCTTCAGACCACCTTCTCTACCCTTACCTCCATGAATCCCTTCCAAACAGCACACCCTGGTTCACTGAGCAGAGTGGATATGAAGAGCAGGGATTTCAGAGGCAGGCAGAGCTGGGTTTATTGGAATCATAACCCTGCCACTCGACTGCACTACTCAACTTGGCTATGCCTCAGATTCCTAAATCAGGCAATTGGAATACTGATATCAAACTTAAATATTGATTAAAGGAGCTACAAAGCAGTTAATTCTTGGCATAAAGTAGGAAGTCAAGGTATAGTTTCTCAGTTTTCTGTAAGCATAGAAGCATAGCATGGCCTGATCTCATTTTATATATAAATTGAGGCCTAACTAAGTCCTAAATAGAGATGGGAGAATGGTTGCTGTTATCAGTGTATGTAGATGGAGGAAATGAGGCACAGGAAAGTTATGAGGCTATTGCATTAGTTTGCAAGGGCTGCTATAACAAAGTACCTTAAATTAGGCAGTTTAAACAATAGGAATTTATTTTCTTATGATCCCAGGAGCCAGAAGTCCAAAGTCAGCTTGTCAACATGATTGGTTTCTTCCAAAGTCTCTCTCCTTGGCTTGTAGATAGCTGTCTTCTCAGCGTCTTTATGCCATCTTCCTTCTGTCTCTGTGTCTACGTCTGTCTCTGTGTCCAAATTTCCCCTTGTATAAGGACACCAGTCATAGTGGATTAGGACCCACACTAATGAGCTCACTTTACTTGGTTTCCTCTGTAAAGACCCTTTCTTCAAATAAGGAGTTAGGACTCTAACATGTCTTTTTCAAAAGAACACAATTTAATTCATAACAATGATAAACCAAGCTCACTGATGAACAGAAATGTACTCGATTTCTTACGGTCCTCAAACCAGGTCTTCTCTACTGTCCAAGGTGAAGTGAGCTTTCTGAAGAACACTGACAAGAGCTGGGCCATTGGAGCACAGACTTTTTTCTTCATCTATCCCCTTGAACGTTAAGTGGCCTAGAAACTAGATTTTGTTTCCTCCAGCTAGAAAACACTCTAGAGCTGGTATGTAGGTGAGCCCCAGCCCCAGCCAGCCTACATTCTTTTGGGCAAAGCCTCTGAGGGAGATCATGTAGTCCCCGAAACTGCAGCAGACATGGGCCCTGCATCCAGGACCAACCTCCCAAAGAGAAGGAAGACCAGGGAAAAGACTGTTTTTCTTTTGAGCGTGATTTGCATAGTATTATGAGCATTGAGAAGCAGCTCTCTGTTGGGTTCCCAATGTGTCAGGCTCTCTGCTAACCTGTAGGTAGGATCTGTCAGTCCTTCAAATAGTCTTTTCTATTTCTATTTCTAAGAGGTTCATATTGCTAAATACATTTTCTATACAGCTAATAACTGAGAGGGCTGAAACCCCAACCTACATCCATCGGACTCCAAACACCTTCATTGGGTGGTCAGGAAAGGATGGGGTGGCACCTGAAATGGGGGAGGCTTTGCTGAAGGGTAGGCATGCCCAGTGTGCCAGGCATCCATAACATTCACTCTGGCAATTCATGAGGTACATATGGCATGCGTCAGTGCATTTGCCCAGGAAGCTTAAAAACTACCCAAGGCACAGCCCACACCATAGTAGACAACTCCATATGAAGGGATAGGCCCAGAGGAAGCCAGGCAAAGACAGCAGGGCCTCCAAGACCCCCACCCTTTCTCTTAAGGTCCCTGGTTAAAACTGACCACATTGAAACAGCCAATGACCTCAAACCATAGGTGGTGGGGTGGTTCTCTGGGATCCCACACTGAGCAGACTCTGATCCACCTTCAGGCCAACTTCCCACACAGCGTCTAAGTTTGTTCTGCCCAGAGAGAAAAAAAGCAGGACTCCCAGGCCTGGTGGGAAGGGAGTTGAGAGGCATGTCATGGTCTGAAAAAGTGCTTCAGAGAAGCATAGAACTGGCCCCCAATGTCTAGGATGAGTCTGGCCTGGACTCCCTTATAAAGGATTTGAACTCTATTCCACAGGGTCATTGCCACCAACACTTCCTCCAGTGAACTGAAATGTCCCCACAGGCCCGGAGGAGACAAGTTCTGCCAGTCCCCTTGGAAAGGGAGGGGCCCAGTGCTTGCAAGGACTGCAGTTTTCCTGAACAAAGGTCCATCTGACTCTGAAGCCAGGCATTTTCTCAAACTGGTGCTCCTGGCTGATCTTGTGGACTCCGTTTCTCAGATTAGGCGAAGGCTGAGTTGCTGAGGGATTTTAATTTGGAAAACAAGATTACACAAGAAAGAGAGAAACCACAATTCTATTAACGATTACATGCAGAACAAGGCTGAAGTTACAACTTTCATTTTTCTTCCCCAAATTCAGTGCTGACGTTAGATGAGACTTTTCAGAGTTTCCAAGCAGGCTCCATTCTCATGGAATGAGAAGTGACTGCAGAGAGGAGTGGAGGGTTCGGTTCTAGTAGGACTTCTATTTCCTTTATCATTAAAGCCCAGGTGAAATATTAGATCTGACAACTATAAAGGCAAAAGAGAGCATAAAGAGGCTTTTTTAGAACAAATTAGGGTACAAAGAGGCATTAAAAACCTGAGAGCAAGTGTGCCCTGGAGATAAAAAAATGATAGCAATGGAAACCCTCAAGGCCACTCTGGATTTTATTCTGGACCGTGGAGGAAGGGTAGGAGATCACAACCCTCCTTGGACTGTGGCTGGAAGACCACCCCGAGTTCTTGCCTCTGCAGCTTTTAAAAGCAGCCCCTGAATCTCGGGGCAGATGCTCAGCACGGGGCAGCGGCATCCTTTGTTGTCCTGTCTTCCTGCCAGTCCTCTTCCTAGCTGAGCTGCCTCTGTCACTGCGTTGTTTGATATTTTCAGATCCGGCCTGAAGCAGATGATGGGGCCACAGGAGGAGAATCTTTCAGGGTGTCTTGTTTGGTTTGGAAATATTTAAACGTCTGCTGCATTTCCTCTGAGAGGGGAAAAGTTAGGGCCTGTGGGAGAGCCCTGCACTCTGGCCACAGCCCTGCAGGGACCCCAGCTCCTCTACCCACCCTCCCCCCTCCACCTCTGGGACCAAATCCCTAGTGCACTCCCTCCCTCAGCGCCATGAGAAAGTCAAGACCAACCCAGACATTCCCCACAACCTGTTTACAGTCCAGTGATTCAGCTTGCCACTTTTTTTAAGCCAATGTAGCAATTGTCCATGATTACAGAAAACTTCTCAGCTCCTGGAAAAATCACCAGTGCATTATTAACCTCCACTGTGGGACACATGTTTTCCATAGATTTAAGTGCTAGTGGCCACCGCAGATGAACATAGTCTTTTAGAATAAAGGGTGTGTAATTAAGACATAATCTCTTCTGCTTTGTAATATATGAAGCAGTAAATGGCTACAAATATTAAATTCTTCAGCTTTTCTTTGCCATGTAAGCACCCCCCAAAGCTGTTGAACCCCACTGATCTTTAAAGGCCACAGTTACCCTCACCACTTCACTATGACCAGGTGGACTTACAGCAAAATGCACATCTCTCCTTGGGGTCCCAGGTACCTGATGTTGGCTACCTTCATATTGACAGAGGAACATAGGAAAGCAGGGTATGATACTGATTAACTGATATAGAGTGGGCTCTGCTAAACCAAAATATTGATTGAGGCAAGGGCTTGTGGTAGAAGGAGAATATGATTTTTTAAACACACAGCTCACCATCAAAGCTTCCTGCATCAGATTCATGCCTGCCTTTCTAGGGAAAAGCACAGCCTGCTTTTTATATGTTGTCAGTTTTCTGAGGCCTGCCATTGACAGGTTAAAAAAGGGACGCTTCCTGCTTTGTACCACTCCATGTGAGGGAAAATCTAGTCATTTTATGTTTCTCTGTGCAGAGGATTGATATGAATTTTGGCTGATCATTGAAGTATATGGATATGCCCCGTATGGATAATTTAGAGTCTCTGCACTGACATTCTTGCCAGAGAATATACCTTAATCTCTGCTGTTGAAGTCTTAGCAAAACCTAGTTTTTAAGAAATAACATTTATGAGAGATTACTCAAAGATATACAGTCCATCTATTCTGCATTCCATCTTTAGCACACCAGCCCACTAGAAAGCTAAGGACTTGGTAAAGAATTTTTGACACACATAGAGCTACCCCTCTGTGTTACACTTGGGCATTAGCCTGAAACCCACATTGAGGGACCTTACAGGAAGCAACTATTTGATTCTCACTAGTATGCTTACTGCAAGAGGGTTGTTACGGATATATTCTGCTCCGTTGCGGTATCCTATAAGCACTGGTTGGTTATAACCTATGCACTTCAAATCACTTAAGTGGTGTTAACATCTCACTCCTCGCTCTGGCCGTAGAAAAATTTCTGACTTCAATCCCACCTTCACTCCAACCCAGCCGTAGCTCTAGAGCTCTGTTTGGTATGCCTTGTGCATTCTGGCCCTACACATCTTTCCTCGCCCCCAATTTCCTCTCTTCTGTTAAATATATGTCTGCAAGCTGCCTCAAACTTTCTCTCTTTTTCCTTCCTTATCTTGGAAAGCTTCTGTTTTAATTTTTAATTTTTTATTTTATGCTTTAAATTTTATTCTATTTTTTAATGAACACGTGCACATCACAGACATGCAGTAGATCCACTAAGACAGAGAGTTAAAACAAAGCCCTCTTCCCGCACAGAAGTGATCATTGTCTTTATTCTCTTTGAGTCTCTCAGAGGTAATCTACACACATACAAGTATATACATGAGAATGAATTTAACTTCTGTATTATAAAATTGATATGTACTAAAACTAAGTAAAATTTTTTCAAATTGATAATTTCCATTTTATTTCTCTGTACTTACTGATGAGGCCTTAGAGTTCTTGCTGAAAAAAAAAACTGTGAATTTTCTTAAAAACACATATAGGCACACACAAATTAGTTTTTTAGTATGTAGAAACTGATACATTTTTTCTGCCTGAACTGTTACCCAAATAAGATTCAAAATCTAGAAAGAGAGCAGAGTAGCATGAAGCAAAGGAATTCAAACAGCTCAAGTTGCCTACTGCAGTGGAAGGCAGATCACAAAAGAAATTCCATCCATCTTTGAAAACTTGGTTAAGTTTCCAGCATCAGCAGAAGAAGTACAAGAACATTTGCAGCCTGCTGTGTTCCCTTGGGCTGCTGTCCTCTCAGCCTCAGGGCCACGACTAGAATAGAGTAGTGATCTGTGTAGCTGCTGTGTCCATGTGGTCCAAGAAGAATGCACTCTGGGAAGAAAACCTCATGTCATAGGTTTTGGAGCTTCAAACATGATCTTGTGGCTTTGGGTTTTCTTACAAGAATGAGAAAAATAAACACACTTTATTTATATGTAGATGCAAAAACCATTGAACTGCATTATAAAATGGCAATCTCAGGAGGGTGTGGGTGGTGCAATGAGAAGCGCTCCGCCTAGGTTCTGAGTCATCACGATTACCATTCAGGTGAACTCAGGCAGCAGTCCCTCACTCTAACCTTTGAGAAAATAAACAAATCTGCCCAGGCTTAGGGAGAGAAGAGCTCCAGATTTTCTTGCCTGAGTAGCCAAGGAGCCAAGGTTGACTGCTTGCAAGTGGAGACAGGACACTGTTGTTCTAACTGTGGTGCTTTACTGAAAACAGATCATTTCATGTACAAGCTGACTAGGCATGCATGGGAGGAAGTAATGAGAAGAACCTAAGCACCTATGATGTAGCAGCCAGTTCACGTATTTTATCTCATTTAGTCTTCAGCCTTATGAGTTAGGTGTCCTGTGATCTTAATAAAAGGGCATGAGGCTAGGACTGATGAGGTGACTCAACCCAAGACGATCAGACAGGTAACCAAAAGAACAGAAGAGAAATTTGGGCTCTGTACTTTGATTTGGAATATGTGCCCATCATCCTTCAGGGGTCCAGAGAGGGAACATAGTTTTCTTAACTTACCAGTCCCTTTTGAGATCTTCGAAAACAAAATATCTGAACCTGTCTGGCAAAATCAAAAGATCTCAGAAGGTCTACAGCAGTGGTTCTTTACTTAGGAACAATTTTGCCCCCTGGGGTATAGTTGGCAATCTTTGAAGACAGTTTTTTGGTTGTCACACTGCAGGAGATGGTGATTGCTGCTGGCATCTAGTGGATAGATGTAGCCAGGATACCGGAAAACACCCTACCATGCATAAGACAGTCCCACAACAAGAACTTATTTGCCCCGAGATATGCAGTTGACAGAGGTTAAGAAACTCTGGTCTATTGGTATAGTCAAACCTTTTAACTGTTTCAACACTTTTTTTATTTCTATTTTTCAATTAGGGTTGATATTTAATTAGTTTAGTTTAGTTTCAGGTGTACAGCATAGTAGTTAGACATTTATATAATTTATGAAGTGAACCCTTGATTAGTCTAGTACCCACTTGGCACTATACATAGTTATGACAATATTATTGACTACATTCCCTATGCTGTACTTTACATCCCCATGACTGCTTCAGCATTTTTCAAGAACTGTTATATATCTTCGGGGACAGCATACTTCTTTGTAGTCACCTTGTATCCCCCAGATGAAATTTTCTGTGTCTTTTGGTGACTGGACTACTCCTGTTAGCTCCTATCATTAGAGATCTTATTGCCCAAATAAGTGTATTCTCAAATTCTACCCAAAGAAACATTCCTTGTTTTGCTACAGATTTATGCAACAAGATGAAGAAGGAGCTTCACATGAATGTGGAAATCACCAGGCCAGGATCTGCACTGTACAGCAAGAGAGAGGATGGAATACATACACAAGACAGCAGGGCACTTCTTATGCATGAAGCATATTGACTTTGAAAACATCTAAATAAATGATAGCAATTGTTAAGGGCTCTTAATGAAATGATTTTCCCAGAGTTCCCTGGGTTTATCGTGAATTCTAACATTACTTATTGATGGCAGCAAGATAATTCAACATCTATCTCAGATACAGATGCAGCTTGTGCTGGACGAACCCCAGGGGAATCAAGAGGAGTCCCAGCATAGTGACGGCTCATCTTCCCCCTGATGAAAAAGGAGATGTTTGTAACATGGCTGCTTCCCCCCTCTTTACTCCAGGGAATTCTTACATCTGGCAATACTAGAAACCACAAGTCAAACACGGAATAACTCAACTAGCTAACAAAGAAATGATCAAAAAAGCCTCTGGCAATCTGAATTGCTATCATTTCATTTCTCTTCTTACTTTTCCATTCTAAAATTTTCACAGATTCTGGAAGTACCATTTGACTAAGAAGAATATATACAGATTAAACTGATGATAATTTTTTCAAAAGCTATTGCTTTTTATTCATTGTTACAGAAATATTTTTGAAACATTATTAAGATGTAGAAAAATAAAACAAATCATCTATAATACCACACTTTTAGGAATTTAAACAATAAATACAGAGGGAGCAAGGAGGGCAGAAGTGAGTGGGCAAACTGGAACAGGCATGACCTATCAAAAGCCCCCAGCTGTGGCCAGTTGTGGATATAGAGGGTATGTTGATTTCTCACAAATCCAGATCATTATGTAAAATCTCCCAATTTTTAAATATTTGCTCATACTTTTTAAAGCACTGTGCCAGGTAAATAAAACACATCTACAGGTTAAATTCAAAGGACAGCCCACCATTTTGAAAACTCTGATGTATAATCTGTATCCAAATAAGGGTGAACAGAAGAAATTAGTGTTATTTTATATATTATATGTTTTATATAATTTTATAATCAGAATACATTGGAAGAAATATTCTTAATAATATTAACGGGTCATAGACCTCTGAACTTATTAAAAGGCTATTGAAATAATGATGTAGTTAAAGAAAAACTTTTGGTGAAACTCTTTATTATACATTTTTTATCAGAAAAGCATGCTTTGGTCCACCATAGTTGCATGCATATAATTTAGAATTCATCTTTACCAGGAGAAAGCTATTAATAATATAAGTGTACATCAAATGAAAATGAAATTGAAAAGATTCTTGGACAAGCAACAAAGTCAGTATGACAGTATAGCATCAAGGTTCCTGGTGCCAACACAACTAGAAGGAACGTCTTTGAAGGATTATTACATTATTAAGAATAAGAAAAATGTCCTTTTTCAATGATCAAAACAAAGGAATTAAGTTTTAGCCCATATCATAAGTAAATGTAACTGTGGAGTGTTGTAAAGCCACTTCTGCAAAGAGATTTCCATCTTTATAGTAAGGGGAAAATTTGGCTGTTTCAGGCAGACATCAGAGGGTATCTGCCATAACTTAGGATTATGAGTTTATTTATTCATAACTCAAGTTCACTCAAGTGCTAAAGTTTACTCATTCATTACTCTTTGAGCATCCTAGATCCTTGGAATATAGAGATAAACAAAAGTGCCATGGTCCCTACTCTCATAGAATACATGGTATGGTGAAGGAGACATGAAATAAACTCAGGTGTCCAAATGTCTATATAATTGTAACAAAGTGATAAGTGTAATGAAGGCATCAATCAGCCTATGGAAATGCCCATGGGTTCTGTCTTGCATAAGCAATCTGAAAATAAATGGGAATAAATCAGGACAACCAGCTACGGGGCTGTGATTTGCACCCAATTCATAGCTCAGAACTCTTGCCTGAAGTACTTAAAGGCATAACATTTCTTCAGGGGGAAAACCTTGAAAGTATAAAGGTGAAAGTGTTATAGAAATATTTAGATGCTGTTATTAAAGCAATCATACCATTTGAAGGAGGTAACTCATTACTACATTGAGACAGAGTTAGGATGCCCTAAAAAGATTGTATCAGGGACAATCATTTTTCATAGCAATGACCTTGCACATCGAGAGTGAGAAGTCAGAGTCATTCTTACCCCTAGCCTTGGTATACCCAAACATAGACTGGTATTTTATAATAGACTGCTAGTTCCTGAGGGAGACTGTGGAGATCATCCCCACCTTTAGGATGAGGAAACCTCCATCCCACACCCAGATGATTTATTAAGTACATACTCTTCTGAGGAAATTTCATCTTGCACTTATGATCTACCATCACCAAAAATGATTTGCTACTGAGGACATATAGACGACCAAGCTTGACTGTAAAACAGGAACATTGCCAAATGAAGATTTATTTTTGTTTCCTGCTATGCAGACTTTGAGTAAGGAATTGTCGACAAGCTGCTACTGAATGGGAGACCAGGAAAGTGTCCTAGGGTTAACTCCTGCCATGTGAAGGGCTAAAATGCAAAGTAAATGAATGGAGGTGAGAATCAGGCTGAGTGGTTTTCAAAGGCAACACAGATCTTAAACAATGTTTCCTCCCTCAGCTGTTTTATTGCCAACCACAATATGGTCCTAGCAAGGCTGCCAGAAAGCATGCAAATTACTTCTTGGTGCTCCTTCTTGAGATGGACAGTCTAACTGATAGAGCTACGAGAAGGCTGAGACCATAAGTGTAAAACACTACCAGCTGCCTTCATTGATTTTCATGCATGTTTTGAATATTTACAGTGTAAAGCTCTTTCATAAAGCTGGATATAGGTGGCATCTGCAGTGAGAAAATGTGAGAATTGAAGACTGAAGACTTGACTGTTTCTATTTCTTCATCAATACAATGGGGATGAGCAGACTGTTGCGAAGATTAAATAAGATAATTAGGTAAATGATAATTTACTCTGTTAATTCAGATAATTTGTAGCAAATGCTCAATAAATTTAGCCATGATTTCCTGCTCTCCATCACTGGCTTCTCTTTTCCTCTTCAAAAGCAAAGAAGAAATTGGGCCTGATGATCTCTAAATTTCTTCCTGGCTCTGAAACTTTGTAACTAGAGGACAAGAATCTATTTCAAGTGCAGGCTTTCAGAACAGAAATTTCTTTTGAAATTATAGGGCCCCAAGTCGGGATCTCAAATTCCAGAATATAAAGGGGAGTGTGGTTCAAACAACTTTGTTTAATGCCAAGATTTGACACAACTTCCCGGCTCATGTGGGATCATAAAATATCTTGGCTAATGCAAGTGACAGAAAGCATCTACTGGTCCTAGTTTCACCAGGCAAGAAAAATGAGTAATTCATTATACAGATATTTTTTATCTTTATACTAGTTACCATTATTGAACACTTACATGTAATAGATACCATAGTAGGTATTTTATATACGTTTTCTTTTATTTTCCTGATAACTCCATCAGGTAGATTTTTATGGATAAGGAAAAAAAGTCTCAAAATAGGCAAGTAACTTGCCCAAGGACACTGAGCTATATAATCTCCATGCTCAGTGGTATAGCCTGGAATTGCTCCCAAGTCTATAATGGTTCAAAGCTCACACTCTTTTCACCATCTTATGTGCTCCAAGTATTTGTTGATTGTTTTTACAGAAGGAACTTTTATTAATGCATGTAAAACAAGTATACCCTGACCACTTTCATCAGTCTACCACAGGAAGCACATGTAAGTGAGGAATTCATGCTGTAGGCACTTCATGAGCTGTGTAGTCTGCTCAGACCAGGTCACAGAGAAGCAGCCAGGGGTCAGTAGGAACCCACAGTCTTTCAGGGAGTCATTGCCCATAGTGGTAAACAGGAAGGCTGTTGATGCTGTCTGTACAGTGAAGAAAAATAACTCTCAAATTTCTACCCCATGTGGCTTCTTATGGTTGGAAAAACCAAGCCTGCCAGTGTCATCTACCACCAAAGAGAAAGGAGCCCCGAGGTCTTGGAAGATGGACCACCCATGAGAAGTCTAATCAGGATCAGGCTTCCCAGCACTGAGGAGGATGGGGTGCACCGAGATGAGAAAGTCACCACCGTGAAATGTCTTCCAAACCTCCCCTCTAAGCAGAAGTTTAAGTCAATCATTTTAGCAGGGAGAGGGCTGTCTGGGTGCATTCAACCCAGGACCTGCTCCTGCAATACTCAGGCAACTTCTACCCAATTCATAAAGCATGGTGTTTTCTCCTTTTTACTCAGAATCCAGCTTTCCTTCCCAAACACCCAGCCTCTAGCTTTGCATCACTTTTATTCATTCTCCCAGCCCAGAGTCAGCATGTGACTCAAACAAACATCTATACCACCATTACAGAGCACCAATTCTGTAGCTATCATTGCTTCCATCCAGTCATCAGCTGGTTTTTACAGATGAACTGAAGCTCAAAGTGATAACTGAGTTAACTGTGGCCACAGAGCAAGTAAGTGATAGAATATTGGGGTTCCAGGCCATAACAGCAGGACATAGACTGCTGTCTCACTTTTATACCAAGGGAAAATAAATATAGACATGTGAAAACTAAATAATAAAAAAGGACAAACCATTATCAAAGATATGCCCAGGGCTTGGCCCAGTGCTTCTCTAAAATCCCTATGAGGTTTGGCATCTAGCACCAGATGGGATTTGGGGACCAAGCTGGCAGTAAAGTCACTTAAAGGGTTTGCTTTTGAGAAAAGAAACCTTCCTTTTGCTCTTTGTTCCTTCTTATCCTCATTGGTCCTGTGGACGGCCTCCTGGGGCTTCTTCCACTACTGCCTACCCTATCCTTTCCCAGCGATATCCTCAGATAACCCAGTGACTCTCTCTGCCTTCTTTGGTGATCTCCACAATTTCACTACCTCCTTGACATTGTCATATCTCACTCCTTGCTCACAAATCCCCTCTCTCCTCATGCTCTTACCTACCTCTATCCTTGCATGGACATTTTCCTTTGGTTATTTCCTCTATAAGCTGCAAACTTCCTTGTCCCAATTCAGTTTTATTGTCTATGTGTTATGCATCACACAGGTTAGCATGTAAAATGCTCCCTAATGGTTTCTTTTGTGTCTATATAGTCTCAGCTAGCCTGGTAAATAACTTGACTGTAAGGACATATTTTATATTTTTTAAATGTTACCCCACAGCACTAAGTGCCTTGTAACTACTTAGGCCATCATGTCAAACTACTCTGAGCCAATTTCTACCAATTTTACCCATACACAAACATTTATTAGCAAAGCTCCTTGAGTTTGCTATAAGCTTGACAAGGTTCCTCCTGTCTGTCCTGTAGGACATCCAAGTGAGTGTATTGAATGAAAGGTATGTTCTAAGGTAATGGTACCCTAGCAGTAGGCCAGATTACTTTCAAGCGGAATCAGGAAACAGAAGCTTCCATGAGGTTTGGGGCGTGGGAGATGTAGGGCCAACCAGAGACTAGCATGAGGGTGCTCTCCTGAAGTATCAGGCCACAGGGCTCACCATGCACATAAAGTCCTTTCCTGCATGTTTGTATATTCTTTCCAACTAACATATACCTTCACCACCATTCATTTAACCAAGGCGTCTTAATTTAACACTTTCTTTTTTTCTTTTTTCTTTTGCCAAATAACAAGCTCTTAAGGGCATATTTAGATGGTAGCATTTGAAGGATTTGTCTGCCTTTAGAACAGTAGTTGGCAAAATTTTTCTGGAAAGGACCAGATAACAAATATTTTAGCTTTGCAAGATGTACCATCTGTCACAACTACCTAATTCTGCCAACGTAAGAGTAAAGCAAACTTACACAATATGTAAATAAATAGCATGACTATGTTCTAATAAAATTTTATTTAAAGTGAGCATAGTTTAAATAAAGTGGCCACCTCTTGTCTAGAGTGTAGGTTATTTTATATTTATTTATTTATTTGTTTGTTTTTTTAATAATTTTTTTCAGTTATAGTTGGCATACAATACTATATTCATTTCAGGTATACAATATAGTGATTAGATATCTATATAACTCACAAAGTGATCACGCCAGTAAATCTAGTGCCCCTCTAACACTATACGTAGTTATAATATTATTAGCTATATTCTTTATGCTGTACTTTCCATTTCCATGACTATTAGTAACTACCAATTTGTACTTCTTAATTCCTTTCTCCTTTTTCACTGATCCCTCCCAATCCTCTTCCCATTTGGTAACCCTAAAAATGTTCTCTGTAACTGAGTTTGTTTCTGTTTGTCTGTTTTGTTCTTTAGATTCCACATATACTTGCAATCATATGGCATTTGTCTTCCTCTTTCTACCTTACTCCACTCAGCACATTATCCTCCAGGTCCATAATGCAATATCTTTTCCCAGCCTCTTACTTTTAGATTGTGAGTGAGTGTCTTTTAATCTGAAGTGGGTCTCTCATAGGCAGCATATGGAAGGGTCTTTTTTTTTATCCATTCAGCCATCCTCTCTATTGGTTGGAACACTTAATTCTTTTTCATCTGAAGTACTTGTTAACAGATATGTAGTTATTGCCATTCTTTACTTATATTTTTGCTATATATTTTTTCTTCTACTTAAAGAAATCTTTCTAGTATTTCCTGTAATGCTGGCTTGGTGACGATGAACTCCTTTAGCTTTTTCTTGTCTGGGAAGCTTGTTCTTCAACACTAAATGAAACCTTTGCTGAGTAAACTAATCTTGGTTATAGATCCTGGGTTTTCATCACTTTGAATATTTCCTGCCAATCTTTTCTGTCCTGTAAATTTTCTTTTGAGAAATCAGCTGCCAGTCTTATGGGTGCTTCTTTGTAGGTAGGTAACTGCCTTTTTCTTGCTGCTTTTAAGGTTCTCTCTTTGTATTTAACCTTTGGCATTTTAATTATGATGTGTATTGGTGTGGGCCATTTTGGGTTTATCTTGTTTGGGACTCTTTGAGGTTGGTGAGGTTGTATGTCTATTTCCTTCATCAAGTTAGGGAAGTTTTCTCTCATTATTTCTTCAAATAGGTTTTCAACTTCTTGTTCTTCTTCCTCTGGTACCCCTATGATACAAAGTTTGTTACATTTGATGTTATCCCGTAGGCTCCTTATATTATCTTCATTTCTTTGGATTTTTTTTTCTTGTTGCAGTTCTGATTAGGTGTCCTCTGCTACCCTATCCTCTATATTGGTGATTCAATCCTCTGCTTCCTCCACTCTGTTGATTCTCTCCAATATACTCTTTATCTGAGATATTATATTCTTCAATTCTCTTTTATAATTCACTTTTATAAATTTACATCTCAGTTTTTATAGTTTTTTTTCTCTTTGTTAAAATTTCACTGAATTCATCTACTCTACCCCTAAGTTCCTTGAGTATTCTTAAAGCCAGTGTTTTGAACTCTGCATCTGGTATTGCTTGTCTCCATTTTGGTGAATTCTTTTTTCTGGAGCTTTGTTTTGTTCTTTCATGTGGGACATGCTTCTTTGTCTCCCCATTTTGGCCACCTCCTTGTGTCTGTTTCTATGTATTAGGTAGGGCTCCTAAGTCTCCTAATCTTAATAGAGTGATTTCATGTACTAGGTATGCTGTGAGGCCCCTTGGCACAGACCTGAGAGGGGTCCAGCTGCAAACCAAGTTTAGCCACAGCCTGTGCACTTCTGGGGCCACCTGGTAACAGTCACCATGCAATTCACGTATGGCTGCCACCTGTGCTGGGCTTATAGGTACCTTGAGGGGTCAAATCAGAAACCAAGGCTGGCTGCCACTAGTGAAGGTTTTGGGGCTGCTCAGCAGGAGGTACAGGGCACGCCAAGGCCAGATGCTGCTTCTTTGGGTTTGGTGAGCCTTTGAGAGATTTTATGAAAGTTTATAGAAGGAGCCAAGACAGCCTGTTTATATGCAATAAAATCACAGGAAGTGTGTTGGGTGGGTGCATAAGTTGGGAGAGGCAGTCTCAGGGAATCCCTTGGGTGGAGCCACCAGTGTTATCCCGGTTAATGGCACCTGCATCTGCAGACTGTGACAAAGGAAAAATGGCTTCTGCCTGCATCTCTTTCTAGGAGCAAACTGTCCCTCCAGCTCTTGCCCTGAAGCTGGACAACTCAGCACCTCCCCATATGTCCTGGCACCCCTCAAGCAACTGCCGCAGGCTGATGCTCAGAGAGAGTGAGTCCATCGGTGAGTAATGCCATGCTTGGGCCCTTTAAGAAGAAGGTCTTTGCTTCCCACAGCCCTCCCATCTCACTCAGCCACAATCTCCTCTGGTTTTCACAGCCAGAGGTTGTGGGGACTTCTCTTCCTGGCACTGGAACCCTGGGCTGGGAGCCCAGTGTGCAGCTGGGACCCTTCGCTCCTCAGGTCGGGGAGTGGGCCCCACAGCCAAGATAGCCCTCCTGATTCTCAGCTGCCACACGTGGTTGTGGAATGGGCTGTTTTGCATCCCTGCCCCTCCTACCATTTTGAGGTTGTTTGAAGGGATCTAGTTGTAGGGATTCTGTTCAGCCAGGCCTGTGGTGACTCTGCATACTTGTTGCCCTGTAGTTTTGTTATAATTTTGGTGTGGTTGCTAGAGATGGTGCGTACCTTCTATGCCATCTTTAATCTGTCCCTACGGTAGATTCTTGACTGGGATCCTTCAAAAGCTAACCAGTGTGGATTGCTGATTAAGGCACTTCCAATGTTAGCCAATAACCCCTAGAGTGTATTTTCAGGTATACATACCCACATATTACAACATTAGTACTTAAGTATTAGTACTGAATAAATAACAGACAATATGGCAGCGACACTTAATACTTATGCTATTATGATATTACATTAACATCTATTGAACACTTAGTGTATATTAGGTAAAGCACTTTTGTGTATTTACTTTTTTAAACAGCACAACAACTGTCTGAAATAGGTACTATTATAATTATTCCTATTTTACAGACAAGAAAACTGAGGCTTGAGAGAATAACTGACTTGCTCAGCATTACAGGAGGCGTTACATTGGACAGACTCCAAAGCTCACACTCAAGCTTCCTTTGAATGGCAGATTAAAAATCTGTGTCTGACTCTCTGCCCCACTACACACCAGCTGTGTTACTCTAGGCACATCACACTGAGCCTCAGTTTTCTCATCTTCAAAATGGGAGTGATCATTGCTCCTTTGGGAGGTATTTGAATGTATAATACATGTGAAAATGTCCATCACAGAGCCAGGCCGCTGGTATGAAATACAAACAAAATAAAATGAAATGTTTAACAGCTTTATTAAGATATAATTCACCTGCTACACAAAGTGTGCAACTTAATGGCTTTTAGAGTATCCACAGAATTATGCAACCATCACCACAATCGATTTTAGAGCATTGTCATCAGCCAAAATAGAAATCCTATACCCATTAGCAGTCACTCACCATTCTACCCCTTAATAAGCTTACCCCTAGGCAACCAATAATCTACTTTTTGTTTCTATGGATTTATCTATTCTGGAACATTTTATGTAAATGGAATTATATAATACATGGGCTTTTTTTGTCTGTCTTTTTTCACTTAGTATGTTTTCAGGATTCATGCATGTTGCAATGCATATAAATATGCTATTTCTTTTATTGCTGAATAATATTTTATTGTTTGGATATACTATATTTTACTTATTCATTCATCAGCTATTAGACATTTGGGTTATTTCTACTTATTGGCCATTATGAACAATATTGCTATGAACATATGTTTACAGAACTTTGTGTGGACATATATTTTTATTTCTCTTGGGTATATGCCTAGCAGTGAAATTGCTGGATCCTATGGTAAATCTGTGTTTAACCTTTTGAGGAACTGCCAAAAAGTTTTTAAAAGAGGTGTCACCATTTTACATCCCCATGCAGTTCATGAGGGTTCCTATTTATCCACACCTTAGTCAACATTTGTTGTTATTTGTCTTTTTATTTATAGCTATCTTCTCCTTGTGCTTTTTATTTGCATTTTCTTAATGGCTAATAATGTTGAGCATCTTCTCATGTGCTTGTTGGCTATTTGTATGTCTTCTTTGGAGGAATGTCTGCTCAGATCCTTTGTCCATTCTTCATTGGGTCAACTTTTTATTGTGTTGTTGTTCTTTACATATTTTGGCTATAAGATCTTTATTAGATACATGGTTTGTAAACATTTTCTCCTATTCTGTGGTTGTCTTTTCACTTTGAGCACAAAAGTGTTTCATTTTAATGAAGTCCAATAAATCTATTATTTTGTCACTTGTGCTTTTAGTGTCATATCTAAGAAGAGTTTGTCTAACCCCAAATCACAAGAATTATACCTATGTTATTATCTAAGGGTTTTATAATCTTGGTCTTATATTTAGGTCTTTGATTTATTTTGAATGCATTTTTTATATAGGGTGAAGTACGGGGGCCCAACTTCATTCTTTTGCACCATTCAATGAAAAGACTATTCTTTTCCTCATTGAATGGCCTTGGCACCCTAGTTAAAAATCAATTGGCCACAGTTGTAGGATTCTCAACTCTATTCCTTTGGTCTACATGTTTGTCCTTATGCCAGTACCACACTGTCTTGATTATTGTAGATTCCTCATAAGTTTTGAAATTGGGAAGTGTGAATCCTCCAACTTTGTTCTTTTTCAAGAATGTTTGATTATTCTGGGTCAGTCCTTGCATTTCCATAGGAATTTTAGTACCAAATTGTCTATTTCTGTAACAAAACCAGCTACAGTTTTCATAGTGATTACATTTAATCTGTAGATAAATTTAGAAAGCATTGCCATCTTAACAATATTAAGTCTTCTAATCCATGAACATAGGATGTCTACCTCCTAAAATTTTGTAAGAAATAAATGAATCCCTTAAACAGTGCCTGGCTGAGGATAAGTGCTTTGCAGGTCTTAGCTATTAGTTTTTATTATCGTCAAACACTAGACGCAAAAGTGAACGAAGACAGATTTGTTGGAGCTTACATTTTAATGGCATGAAGGGGTGAGCAGGAGGCAAATCAGACAAAGAAAAAAAGCAATAAAGATGTCAAGTAGTGATAAATATAATGAAGAAAAATGAAGCATGGGAGTGATAAGGTAGTGCAGAGGAGGAGAGTGGAGCCAGACATTTTAGGTGGGGGCAGGATAGGATTCTCAGGCAAGGTGACATAAGAGCAGGGACCTGGACAGGGCGAGGAAGCCAGCCCAGGAGCAGGACATTCTAGAGAAAGAAGCAGTCAGTACAAAGACCTTGAGCAGGGCATGCTTGACATTGTGGGGTGGAGGTGGAGCAGAAGGCTTATGCATTCTAGGGACAGAAGTAGGGCGAGGGAACTAGAGCTGAGTAGAGGCAGAAGGATGAGGGAATGGGGCAAAGAGGGGGTCCAAGTTAAAGTCATATTGGGCCTTGTAGGGAAAGTAAAGAATTTTGCCTTTTATATACACCAGTTTCTTACTAGAGAGATGTATCTGTTATCTCTCTAGGTAACAAACCACTCCAAACAAAGTGGTTTACACTAGAAATATATTATTTCCCACAGTTCTGAAGATTGCCTGGCTCACTCGGGGGGCTGCACTCAGCTGGAAATCCAGTAAGGACAAGTCTAATGACCTCTCTCATAGGCTTGGCACCTTGTGCAGGGCCCCCTTCTCCACAAGAGCTCTCATGACTCAATTTGTCGAAGCCAGTGCTCCCCTACAGGGCAGCAGGAACATTCCAAGAGGGCAGTGGAGAAAGCATAGGCCCCTGAAGGCCTAGGTTTTAAAATTCAAACATCATTTATTCTATAATCCATCATCAAAGAGTCTCAGGACCAACCCAGATTCAGGAAGTAAAGGAGCAGGAGTTGCTGCAAAACACTGTGGCCACATTTCCAGTTTACCACAGGAGATGTGTCAGAAATTGGATGGTTGCTGGTTCAAGGTCTGTTCTAGAAAGCTTTAAGAGCAGCCTGCAGTCTCCTCAGAATTAGGTTAGATGTGACTTAAAAGTCAGACTACCTTTATACCTAGACATCTTCTTATGGCAAATTCTGTCCAGGACATGTTTTTTTCATACTTTCATAGATCAAAGAAGCACTCTTTGCCCAGGGCTCCTTGAAGGACTACTGTTTTCCTAAACCCACTCTTTCCTTTTGAGGTTTTGACATCTTGTTTTTTGCTATTTTTTCCCTCTGAGCATGGTGGCCTATGCTGTGCCATGGAAGTGATTCTGAATGTTTGGATTGGAAGTCTGGAGAAATCTTCGCTGTGTCTGTTCTTGCTTCTTCCTAATTTGAGGACTTGCTGAGATTTCTGTTTGATCTTGAATGCAGCCTGCTAGGGGGAAAAAAAAAAAAAGAATAAACAGACCTAGTATCTTGAATGCCATCTAGTGGTAGTGCCCTTAGGAGGCGGGATTAAATTTAGATCAGTATAACCCAAATTCAAATATGGAAATTGGTTGTTTCCATGTCTTCGTTATTGTGGATAATGCTGTAATGAACATAGAGATACTTATATCTTTACAAATAAGTATTTTTAAGTTTTTCGGATATCCAGAAGAGGGATTGTTGGTAGCTCTATTCTTAATTTTTTGAGAAATTTCCATACTGTTTTCCATAAAGGGTGCAACCAATTTACACTCCTACCAGCAGTGTATGAGTGTTACCTTTTCTGCACGTTTTCTCCGATACTTATTATTACCTGTCTTATGGATAATAACCATTCTAACAGGTGTGAGGTGACAATAACCTAAGTGGCCTTCTATGGATGATTGGGTAAAGAAGATGTGGTATATATACAATGGAATTCTACTCAACCACCAAAAAAAGATGAAATATTGCCATTTGTTACAACATGAATAGATCTTGAGAGCATAATGTTAAGTGAAATAAGTCAGACAGAAAGGATAAGAAGCATATGATTTCACTCATGTGGGGTATAAAACAGAAAGCAACAAAGAACAAACAAACAAACAAACCCCTCATAGACATAGACTAGAGTATGGTGGTTACCAGAGGGGAAAAAGGATCAGAGAGAAAGAAAAGGGAAAGGGGATCAAATATATGGTGATGGAAGAAGGCTAGACTTTTAGGTGGTGAGCATACAATGCAATATTCAGATGATGTATTATAACACTGTACACCCAAAACTTACATAATGTTATTAACCAATGTTACCTCAATAAATTTACTTAAAAAAAAAGAATGTAGAAATTGAGTTTAGAATTTAAATTTAGTTTTAATTTAGAGGTGGTAAAGAATAGTGGTTGACGACCTGGGCCCTAGAGTCTGACTACTGGGTTTAAGTTTCAGTTCTGGCACTTAAAAGCTGTGTGACCATGGAGATATTACTTAACCTCACTGTGCCTCATCTATGAAGTGGGTTGGTGACAATACCTGCTTTCTGGGTAGCTGTATTAATGACTTAATACACATTAAAACATTTAGAACATTGCGTGCACATAGTGCTGTATGAGTGTTGGTTATTATTGTTAATGGCCTTGAAAGTCCAGCTTCTGGATAAAATACAAACCTTTAGCAGGCATACTCCAGAGATTGTGAATCAGGGTGTGGTGCACAGGGAAGGCATTTTTGTGGGTAATAGCTGGAATCAGGTCCATCAGTTTGGGAGGCAAGGAGGAAAACAAAGAGTGGAATCACATAGGATGATTTCAAACCATATTTGTGTATTTACAGTCTTCAAAAGCCCTGTTAACTATATTATCATCATTAGAAATGAGGGGGAAATGAAAAGATTTTGATGAAGGCAGATCTGAGTTGAATGGATATTCATTTCCTAGGTGTCTTCCCTTCTCTGTAGGATTGTTGTGTGTGAACTAATGCATTTGTCAATCATAATGGATGCACGAGTGTATTGCATTGTTAGAGATCCTATGGGCCGTGAATCCTGTGTTTTCAGAGAAGACCAGCTGAACTCTTGAAACTAAACAGAGTTGACATCTGTAAACCCATCTGGTTCCCCTATTCTCATTACCTGATCGAATGTCTACTTTTTATAAACAAAAACCCCACATATTTTTAATTATTTATGAGTTGTTATTGCTGT
Organism: Pteropus medius; assembly: GCF_902729225.1. Classification (NCBI taxonomy): domain Eukaryota; kingdom Metazoa; phylum Chordata; class Mammalia; order Chiroptera; family Pteropodidae; genus Pteropus; species Pteropus medius. The sequence goes on along the minus strand of NW_024344241.1, from coordinate 8,284,514 downwards.
TATTGTTTTTAAGACTACGTTTCTTCAAAAGTTTGTAGATATAGATTGGCTTTTCTCTTTTAGGCCAGAACATTAATTCTACTACACAATTAAAGCAAAATAGAGCCTTTCAATATAGAACTAAGATAACTCCATTGTGTTTCTATTAGTCAACTTCATTCACTCTTAACAGCATGTTCATCTGAAGTACCTGGCTATCTCTGATTTAATCATTTCATTTATCTCTACTTTTTAAATGCCTACAAGATAAATCTGTAGAAAAAAAATGGCTTGAATCACTCCAAACTATTGCTACAAATGTCTGCTAGAGATTACCACAATGAAGTTTTGTTCTCTGCCCACTTGGCCCAAAACAAAAGGCCCTTGTTTGCATCAATCTCAATACATAAAACTGTCATTTTTTTTTTTTTTTTTGCATGGAACTTACCACCAAATGGATTAACTGCTCATGGGACAGCAGGCAGAATGATTCGAGCCTCTATTTGTCCCCAAGATACAGCCCCTGACAAATTTCCAGGGAGGACCCTTTGGAAACTGCAAAGGTTAAGGGGACAAGAGAATCTATCCATTTCTTTTCTACCTCAGTAATAGACTTTGGGAATTAAGGAATTAATCAATATGTTCCCGAATCCAGCTCTGCCTGGTGATCATGGACAATGACACTCTACTGCTATCACCCTCTCTCTCAGCGTAATAATACCTATCCTCTAAGTAGAATATTAAGTACATTCTATCATCAAAGATTTTGCGCACATTATTTCACGTAATCTTCACATCACCTTTTTTGGCTTAGCGCCCAGAGAATTTAGGCAAATCTAAAGTTTCATAGTTGGTGAGTGGAAAAAAAAACAACAGAATTTCAAGCTCTTTGAGTATTTAGAAAAAGTCTCTGAAGAAAACTTCGAAAAAAAGCAGCTCAGACATTAGCCTCTTATGTTAAAATATTTCTTTCTCTTTTGTGTATCGTTTACCAAGTGTAGAAAGAGCTCATACTCCCATTGGCCTTGCCTTTCTCAGCATGTCTTTACCAGAATGCACAGTCTCCCTGTGAACACACAGCATTTCAGGAGTGAGAAATGAAGAAACTGAAGGCCAAGACTATTTATTAGAATAAAAAATTTCCCAAACTTCTGCATAGTCACGCACAATTCATTGAAAGAAATATCTTTTATATATGTAGCACAGATAAGAGATGTTCTTTAAAATTACATGTTTTAACTTAGGACTTTTTAAAAGTGTGCTATAATACTCAGGACTTATCATTTTATTGTTATATATAAAATAAGCAGAGTTTATGCCAGCACACATCTTATTTTTAAATAATGTGTCCCTGGTGCCATCTCTAGGTGCTCATATATAAAGAATCAGATACCAATAGACAGAGTCCCCTGACTATGGCTATGCCTTGAACAGATGTACAGGAAGATGGGCCTAGCCAAGCACACAGGTTGGAGACAAGCAGTCACCCACATGAGGGGTCTTTATAAATCATAAAGTGAACAGCTGGCTAACTCTGCAATTGACTACAGCAGAAAGCATTATTTCAATAAGAAATACTATTTTCCTCATATAATTCTTGCAATGGGGGAAAATAACAAAAGCAAAGTATAAATTCAGAGCCTAGCTTTTTTGATAATGTAGACAAACCTTATCTAAGTGAATCCTTTATGATTCATATTTAATACTTACTAAAATTTAAGATACAAAAGTTTGAGATAACTATCTACATCTTAAAGGTCAATTCATGAATATTGGGTAGGAGACTTAGAGTCAGCTAGCCTGAGTTCAAACCCCGCTCTGCTGCCTCTAGCCGTGAGACCATGTGCCTTATCCTCTCTGGACCTCCTTCAGAGAAATTAGAGCTATGATATTCATTCAGCTCACTATTTGGCCAGAGAATCAATAAAATAACATTTTGAAGTTATTTCTTTCATATACCTCATCTGCTTTCAACAATAAATCTAAACAACTCTACAATGTTTTCCTGACAAGAAAAAGGTTACTATAGTTTTATTTAAAATGGCCATCTTGTAAAAAGCGAGGTGGAAAAATTGATTAAAAGAAATAATCTGCCAAATGTCTGGATATAAGGCAGATATCCTATTAAGAAATATACATCACCACAAGAAATATATATCGTCACAAGAAAAAAATTGTAGCTATGTGTGGTGATGGGTGTTAACTAAACTTATTATGGTGATCATTTTGCAATATATACCTAATTGAATCATTATGTTGAACACCTGAAACTAGTATAATGTTACATGTCAATTATCTCTCAATTTTCTTAAAAAGAGAAACACCTATTAATAATTCTGAGTAAGGAACTGATGGGTGACTAATTTTTCCATATTAGGTTAGGTGTACATGGCCAGCAGTGCTTAGAAGAAAGATCTAAATGAGTGTTGGTGAGGATTTGAAGAAACTGGAACCTTTGACTATTACTTGTGGAAATGTAAAATTGATTACTCAAAATATTAGAATTACAACATGATCCAATGATTCCACTTCTGTATTGTCAACCAATGATCATGGTTGTTGGTGCCAATTCAACACCAATAGGAATCCCTAAGTTGGGATACAGTGAAGAAGGAAACTTGATTCATTGCAAACAGCTCAATTGTGATACAGCACAGCTATGAGAACAGTATGGCTGAGAAACAGCTCAGTAGTGTTACAGCTCAATTATAAAGCAGTAAGCATGGCTGAGAGGCAGCCTTGGGGCAAGGAGACTGCTCTGCTCTGATCTTTTTCACCTGCTCTGGTCTATACCTCTTTGCTCTGATCTAGCTGGGTTTTTCAGAGCAATAGGTTAAGAGAAATTTCTTTTTGTAGCACAACATTGCCATCTCATGGACAAAGCTTATATAACACAAAGTTTCTCTAAAGTGGACATTTTCTAAAAGCCTCTGCCCAGAGCTTTTTGCATTGACCCAAACAGTCCAATTCTGCACCTTTAATGTCCAATATTTTCAGAGATGGTTCAGAGAGAACTATTTCATTTTTTAAAGTCAAATATTTAAAGCAAAAACCTGAATCTTATGTTGTCTTCACTTTGCTCAAGATTAAAAGTTTTTTTGGAATTTGAATTTCAGATGAGGGTCTGATCACTAGCATTATTTTCACATTGAAAACTCCCACTAAAATATACTGCACAGAAACATTCAATCCTGCTTATAGGAAAAAGCAAAAGTAAACTGCATCACAATCAGCAAGATTAAATACTGCAAAGAAAAATAGTCCTCCCATCCTCATCGCCCTTACAAGTCAAATCTGAGTTCTCTCATTTTCTAATTTTAAATTTTATTAGGATGTTTCCAGTAGTCTCTGGCATGTCTCCGTGTTGTTTTTGTGTGCTCTATTTTTAAATAACTGTGTAAAAATTTATTGTGAAAATGTGGAATATCTTGATTTGAATATCTTGTTCAAATCAAGGCTTAAATGGAAAAAACTATTTTTTAGATACAAATTGCATATATATGTGGTGTACAACATAATGATTATATACATATATACACACACATACTGTGAAATGATTTTTATAGTAAAGCTAACTAATGTTCTATAACATTGGTATCATTGTGTGTTTTTGTGTGATAAGAGCACCTGAAATCTACTCTCTCAGAAAATTTCCAGTATTCTATATAGTATTAATTGTGGTCCTCATGCTGCACATGAGATCTTTGGACTTGTTCATCCTACATTAACTGGCACTTTATACCCTTGACCAATATCTCCCCATTCCCCCACCTTCTGCCTCTGGTAATCACTGTTTTACTCTCTGTTTCTATGAGTTTGATGATTTTAGATTTTACTTATAAGCGAGATCTTGCAATTTTTTCTTTCTGTGTCTGGCTTATTTCATTTACTGTAATGCCCTCCAGTTTCATCTATGTTGTTGCAAATGCCAGAATTTTCCTTTTTTATTAAAGCGCGCGCGCACGCGCGCACACACACACACACATAACATTTTTATTATCCATTCATCTACTGATGGACACTTAGGTTGTTTCCATGTCTTGGCTGTTGTAAATAATGCTGCACGGTAGTGCAGATATCTCTGCAAGGTACTAATTTTGTATCCTTTGGATATATAGCCAGAAGTAGGATTGCTGGATCATAAGGTAATTCTATTTTTAATTTTTTGAAGTTTTCCAGAATGGCTGTACTAATTCACGCATTCCCACCAACAGTGCACCAGGTTTCCCTTTTCTCCACATACTTGCCAACATTCGTTCTCTTTTATCTTTTTGATAATAGCCATCCTGGAAGGTGTGAGGTGGTATCTCCTTGTAGTTTGGATTTGCCTTGGGGAAAGTAGATTTTTAAAGTGAGTCTTGGCATTCATTCAACAAAGATTATGCACCCTTACTATGTACTAGCCACACTGTAAACTGCTAAAGATACAATGTAAGCAAGAACAGAGACCTGGTTCCTGCCCTTAAGAACAAGACGTGGAAGATTCTAAATCTGCCCCACAATGATTTCCTCTTTAAATTGAGAGAAATAGCACAGGTGGAACTGTAAAGCCCTGGTTTTATTGGACCTTATATATGAAGGTTCCAGGTGGACAGAGGCAAAATTATTTGAGCTACGAGAAGATAACTTGTGCCTTTGAATTACTTGTGTTTCTGGTAATTTAACTGGTTTGTATCCAGTCTCTCTTTCCATGGCTTCTTGGGCCCAGCAAAGTTAGTATAGATTGAAAGAATCTTCTAATTTCTGCCTCTCCAGTGACTAAAATAGTGAAAGTTCAGGGTGTCCCACATCAAGGCTTTCTGTTTGTGGAATCATTCCTATCAACATACAAACATACTGTCATTTCTCCCATTTAAAAAAATAAAAAATCATCTCTTTCTCAACCCTATTTCTTCATCTCTCATCCCAATTCTCTGCTCTTCTCTGCCAGCAGAATTTTCAGTGGAGCTGTTTATAATCTCTGCCCCCACTTCCCCTTTTGAACTCGCCACCACCCACTGAGGTCCCAGGGCCTTTTTAGCAGCACCTGACACGGACAATTCATCACTCCCTTTTAGAAACCCTTCCCTCACTGGCCTCCAGAACTCCACCCTTTTTTGGTTTTTCTCTTACCTCATTCAATCCTCCATCTGGGTCTCTTTTGCTGTTTCATCTTCCTAACTAATATATATTAGAAAGTATCAGGGATGAGGTGTCTCCCCCATCTCACCCAGGCCTATGTCTTTAAATACAATTTATATGCTAATAATACCCAAACTTGACCTCTCTCTTGAATACCAACTGCCTCCCTTCACATCTATTGATCTGTCTAATAGATAACCCAAAATGTAGAATGTCCCAAACCAAACTCTTGGTCTCCCCCACAAAGTCTGCTCCTCTCACAGCCTCCTACTCAGAATGCAGCAACTCTGCACTTCCACCTGCCTAGGCCAAAGCCTCGGAGTCAACTTCAATGTTTCTCTTTTTCTCACATGCTTCATCTAGTTCAACAAAAAAAGTTCTTTTGACTTTATTTTCAAAACAGATCTGAATCCAACTGCTTTTCACTATTGCCATCCTGGCCCAAGCCACCATCATCTCTCACCTGGGTTATTACCAACGCTCTTATCCTGGTATCCTGACTTGATCAACATCTGCTGACAAATTAATGGGCGTGATGTAGGGTAATGGAAAGTACATGGCCTTTGGAGCAAACATACAGGTCCGTGCCCTGAATTTGACCTTTATTAGTCAAAGATTTCTAAGACATAACACCAATATAAGAACAAATTAATAAATAGGACTTTATCAAAAATTTTTAAAATTCTCTTTAAAAAAAGACTACTATTATCCATTTATAATTAAAACACTCAATAAAATGTGTATAGAAGGAAATTACCTCAACATAATAAGGGCCATATATGACAAAACCTCAGCTAATATCATACTCAATGGTGAAAAACTGAAGCTTTTCCTCTAAGATCAGAAATAAGACAAAGATGGTCTCATTCACCACTGTTATTCAACACAGTACTGGAAATCCTAACGAAAGCAACCAGGAGAGAAAAAGAAATAAAAGACATCCAAGTTAGGAATGAAAAAATAAATTATAACTCTTTGCAGATGACCTGATGTTTTATATAAAAAATCCCAAAGACTATACCAAGAAAAAAAAAATAGAAACAATAAATAAATACAATAAAGTTACAGGATACAAAATCAATGTATAAAAATGCATTGTATTCTTATATACCGTGAAATTTCAGAAAAAAGAAATGGAAAAAAAATTCTATGTGCAATTGAAACAAAAAGAATAATTTACCTGGGAATAAACTTGACAAAAAAAATCTGAAGGACCTCTACACTGAAAACTACAAGACATTATTGAAAGAAATTGAAGACACAAAGAAATGGAAAGGTACTGTGAGTTTATGGATTAAAAGAATCACCATTGTTAAAAGTCATATTACCCAAAGCAATCTACAGATTTAATGAAATCTCCACCAGAATCCCAATGGCATTTTTCAAAGAAATAGAACAAAAAGTCATCAAATTTTTATGTAACAACAAAAGACTCCAAATGCCAAAATCAATCCTGAAAAAAAAAAAAAAGAGCGAAATTAAAATTGAGAGCCCAGAAATAAGCCTATATGTATAGGGGCAACTAATTTTCAACAAAGGAGCCAAAAATATACACTGAAGAAAAGAAAGTCTTTTTAATAAATGGTGTTGGGAAAATTGGAAAACCACATGCAAAATAATGAAACTAGACTGCAACTTGACACCATATACAAAAATTAATGTAAAATGGATCAAAAACCTAAATATAAGACCTGAAACAACACAATACATAGAAGAAAACATAGGTACTAAAGTTATGGACGTCGGTTTCAGAGAAAATTTCATGAATTTGACCCCAAAGACAAAGAAAGTAAGAGCAAAAATAAATGAATGGGACTACATAAAACTAAAAAGCTTCTGCACAACAACAAAAACTATCAACAAAACAAAATGCAACCAACCAAATGGGAGAAGATACTTACAAAAAATACAACAAATGACTAATATCCAAAATATGTAAAGAACTCATACAACTCAACAACCAAATATCAAACAATCTAATTGTAAAAATGGGCAAATAACCTGAACTACTTTTCCCAATAAGATATACAATGGCCAACAGATACATGAAAGATACACAACTTCACTAGCTATAAGGAAAATACAAATCAAAACCAAATTGAGATATCACCTCATACATGTTAGAATGTCTATTATCAATAAGACAAGAAATAACAAGTATTGGAGAGGGATGTGGAAAAAAGGAACCCTCATACACTACCAGTGGGAATGTAAATTAGTACAGCCACTATGGAAGACAGTATGGAGGTCCCTCAAAAAATTAAGAATGGAACTATCTTATGATCTAACAATCCATCTTCAGAAAAATTGGAAAACATTTATCCATAAATATATATGTACCTCTATGTTCATTGCAGCATTATTCATGGTAGTCAAGACATGGAAATAAGTCAAGAAGGAAATAAGCTTCCTTCTATGGATGATTGGATAAAGAAGAGGTAGTACATATATACAATGGAATCTTACTCAGCCATAAGAAAGATGAAATACTGCCATTTGTGACAATATAAATGACTCTTGAGAGTATTACACAAAGTGAAATATGACAAAAATACGACAAAAAAAGACAAGACAAAAAAAGACATATGATTTCACTCACATGTGGGATATAAAACAGAGCACAACAAATGAGCAAACAAAAATAAAAACAAAAAACCTCTTAGACACAGACAACAACAGTATGGTGGTTGCCAGAATGAAAGGGGATGGAGGGTGGTTGAAGAGATAAAAGGAGGTCAAATATATGGTAACAGAAGGAGACTTGTCTTTGCGTAGTGAGCACACAATGCAGTATACTATTAATGTATTATAGAATTGTACACTTGAAACTTATATAATGTTATAAACAATGTTACCCCAGTAAATTGAATTTTTAAAAAGACCATTATGAGAATGAAAGACAAACCATAGACTGGGAAAAAAATATTTGCAAATTATATATGTGATAAAGGACTTGTATCCAGCATATATTAAAAAGTCTCAAAACTTAATAATATTAAACAAAAAAAAAACCCAATTTATAAAAATGGGTGAAATATCTAAACAGACATTTCACCCAAGAAGATATAAGGATGCCAATATGCAATGAAAAGATTTTCAACAGCATTAACCATTAGAGAAATGCAAATTAAAACCACTATAAGGTAGCACTACACATTTATTAACTAAATAGACTAAACACAGCCAGCGTTGACAAAGACATGGAAGAATTGAAACTCTCATACACTGCAAAGGGAGATGAAAAATGATGCTGTCACTTGGAAAAAGAGTTTGGCAATTTTTTAAAATATTTTTAAATTTTTTAGTTACAGTCAACATACAATATTTTATTAGTTTCGGGTGTACACATAGTGATTAGACATTTATATACCTTATGAAGTGATCACCCCAATAAGTCTAGTACCCATCTGACACCATACATAGTTATTACAATATTATTGACTACATTCTCCATGCTGTACTTTATATCCTGTCTGGTTCCATTAGCATGGGATTTTAGAAAATGCAAACTAATCCACAGTGAGAGAAAGCAAACCAGTGTTTGCCGGACATTAGGAGGAAAATTGGGGAGGGTAGATAAGGCACTAAAGAGAGAAACAAGGAACCTGGTGTCAGGGGGGTGGCGGGGGTATGTTCATCATATGGACTGTGGTTATGATTTCACAGTTATATGCATGGGTCAGAAATCAAATTATGCATTTTAAACACATGCAGTTTATTGACTATATCTCAATAAAGCTGTTAAAATAATAATAATGATAGCAGTTCTGGTCAAGAAAGCAGAGTAGGAAAATGCTGTGTTCACTTCATCCCATAACCACATCAAAGCTACAACTAAATTATAGAACAATCAATCTGAAGAATCATCTGGAGAGTAGCTGAACAGAAGTCTTCTAACTAAAGATATAAAGAAAAAGCCACATTGAGACTGGTAGGAGGAGTAGAGATGCTTAATGGGCTGGCCCTAAACACACATGGCAATTGAGAACGGGAGGGATATCTCTGTTGCAGAAGTCCCCCCTGAGGAGCAAGGGGTCCCAGCACCACACCAGCCTCCCTAACCCAGAGCACCAGTTCCAAAAAGAGAAGCCCCCACAGCATCTGGCTGTGAAAATCAGTGGCGATTTCATCCATCAGTCCAGGTGAGACAAAAAACTGCTGGAAACCCAGGCATCCTCTTAAAGGGCCTGCACATAGATTCGTTGGCAGACACTCACCCTGGGCTCTGGCAGAGAGACGACAGATGGGGAGGCATCAGAGACATACAGGGATAAACTGAGTTGTGTAGTTTCAGAGTGAGGACAGAAGGGACAGTTGCCATTGTCCCTGTGTTGAGTCTTCCCCCCACACAGTTAAATCTGATTCTGCATTGGCCTAGTGAAATTTGCTCACTTCACCTTGGTGATTCCCAACTTGCCCAATGCCAGAGGCTCTTTCCATGGTAAGCAGACAGCCTCAACGCCACTGCCATCTTTCTTTAAAAACTCTCAAAGGTCCACAGTCCCCAGTCAGGCAGTGGCCAGTCTTGGTATATCCTTTTATTAGTGGCCCCAGGCTCAGCAGTACTGCCAAATTTGAATCTGCATTAACTTCGTGAACACTACTTGCCCACCCTGATATTCCCTAAGATCCTGCCTCACCCAACTTGCATACCACTCAGCACTCTTTCAGTGGCTAAGACTTATGGTCAGCTTAAAGATGGCAGCAAAATTCCTGGTGCTATGAGCCTTGTTCTGAGCTGCCCCAGGCCCAGTACTGGTGACCCTCAGCCTCAGTTTGCATATCTCCAGGTCCAACACAGTCAACTACCAACCACAGATCACTTCTATTTCATAACAGGTAGCCTGGGCTGGTCACAGGCAGTGGCTAACCTTGGACTTCACCAGAGCCCCTCCCAAGAGGTCCCAGAACTAACACACTCAGTGGCCAGCTTTAAACCACAATGAACACAACCCAATTAGCACCACAAGCAGCATACCCAATGGTGGTCTTGGTAGAAACCAGAGCCCACTGGGGCAAATCCTGCTTTGTGGAGTCAGCTCCCACACCACAGGTTATGCTCTGGTCTCCTGACCAGTCCTCACAGTCAGTAAGCCTGAAGGTCAATCCCACCTTCTGACATGCCAAAAGTAATGAAATATCAACTACAATAGAGTGGTACACAACCTGCTCAATGGACACTCCTGGAATATACCATTCAGGTGATCAGTGAGACTGTGCCACTGGGCCCCACAGGATACCTACTACATAAGACCACCCTGCCAAGATTGGGAGACATAGCAGATCTACCTAAGTAAATCATTAAGCATAGCAGCATTCGCATCATAGGGGTACCAAAAGGAGAAGAGAGAAAGCAAGGGATTGAGAACCTATATGAAAAAGCAACGACGGAAAACTTTCCTAACCTGGGAAGGAGGTATTTGTACAAGTCGGGGAAGTGCAGAGAGTCCCCAAAAAAGACAAATTCAAAGAGGCCCACACCAAGACACATTGTCATTAAAATAACAAAGGTTAAAGACAAAAAGAGAATCTTAAAAGCAGCAAGAAAAAAGCAATCAGTTAGCTACAAGGGACTGTCAGCTGATTTTACAAAAGAAACATTGAAGGCCAGAGGGATTGGCATAAAATATTCACAGTGATGAAAAGCAAGGACCTATGACTAAGATTACTCTACCCAGCAAAGCTATCCTTCAGAATTGAAGTACAGATAAAGAGCAAGCTTCCAAGACAAGAAAAAGCTAAAGGAGTTCATCACCACCAAACCAGTATTACAAGAAATGTTAAAGAGACTTCTTTAAGAAGAAGAGGAGAAAATAACATAAATATGAATAATAAAATGGCTATAGCTACATACCTATTAATAATTGCTTTAAATGCAAATAAATTAAATGTTCTAATAAAAAGACATAAGGTAGCTGAACAAATAAGAACAAAAGACCCATATATATGCTATCTACAAGAGATCGACTTCAGATCAAAAGACCCACCAAGTAAACAGGTGGCACAATACAATACATTTTATGCAAAAGTATTGCTGGAGTAGCAATACTTACATCACACAAAATACACTTTTTAAAAAAAAGGCCGTAATAAGAGACAAGGAACTTTTCATAATGATAAAGAGATCAATTCAATAAGAGTATGTAATCCTTATAAACATTTATGTACCCAACATAGGTGCACCTAAATATATAAAGCAAAAATCAATGGACAAACAAGGAAGAGATAGTAGTACAGTAATAATAAAGGAGTTTAATACCCATTGACCTTAATGGATAGATGATTCAGACAGAAAATCAACAAGGAAACAGCAGCCTTAAATGACACATTAGACCAGACAGATTTAATTGATATTTTTAGGACATTTCACCCTAAAGCAGTAGAATACATTTTTTTCAAGCACATATGATATATTTTCCAGGTTAGACAGCATGTTATACCACAAAAGAAGTCTCAATAAATTCAAGAAGATTGAAATGATATCAAGATCTTCTCCAATCACAGTGGTATGAAATTAGAAATCAATTACAAGAAAAAAAAACTGAAAAACCCACAACACATCGAGGTAAATAACACACTACTAAACAATGAATGGGTTAACAAGGAAATTAAGGAAGAAATGAGGATACCTTAAGACAAATGAAAATAAAAACACAACAACCCAAATATCTATGGGACACAGAGAAAGCAGTCCTCAGAGGAAAATTTATAGCAATACAGGCCTACCTAAAGATACTAGAAAAATCTCAGTCATTCTAATCTTACAGTTAAAGGCACTAGAAAAAATGAGCAATAAAAGCTCAAAATTAGTAGAAGGAAGGAAATAATGAAAATCAGCAAAAATAAACAAAATAGAGTCTAAAAATAACAATACAAAAGATTAATGAAACCAAGAGCTGGTTCTTTGAAAATGTAAACAAAATTGATAAACCTTTAATCAGAATCATCAAGAAAAAAGAGAACCCATATAGATTAAATCAGAAATGAAAAAGAAGTAACAGCTGACACCACAGAAATAAAAGGGAGCATAAGAAAATACTGTGAAAAATTATTTGCCAACAAATTGGACAATCTGGAAGAAATGAATAAATACCTAGAAATATACAATCTTCCAAGACCAAATCAAGGAAAAAAAAAACAAAACAGAAAATCTGAACTGACTGATAACTACTAACAACATAGAATCAGTAATCAAAAAACTCTCAACAAACAAAATCCTGGGTTAGATGGCTTAACAGATGAATTTTACCAAAAAATCAAAAAGAATTAACACCTATCCTTCTCAAACCATTTCTTTATGATAAAAACTTTCATCAAAGTGGGAATAGAGAGAACATACCTCAGCATAATAAAGGCCATATATGATAAACTCACAACTAACATCATACTAAACAATAAAAAGCTAAAAGTGTTAACTTAAGAGCAAGAACAAGACAAAGATGACCACTTTTGCCACTTTTATTCAACATAATATTGAAAGTTTCAGCCATAATTGGACAAGAAAAAGAAATAAAAAGCATCCAAATTGGAAAAGAAGAATTAAATTGTCATTATTTGTAAATGCTATGATACTATATATAGATACCCTAAAGACTCCACCAAAAACTTATTGAAACTGATGAATGAATTCAGTTCAGAATTAATATTCAGAAATATACCAGCAACAAACTATCAGGAGAAATTAAGAAAACCATTCTAATTATAATTGCATCAAAAGACTATGATAATCAAAACAACATGGTACTGGCATTAAAACAGACATAGAGATCAATAGAACAGAATAAACAGACCAGAAATAAACCAATGCCTATATGGTCAATACAAAGGAGTAATGGACAATGGACAAAGGACAATGGAGTAATGACGGTCTATTCAATAAATGGAAAACTGGACAGATATATGCAAAAGAAAATAAGTGAAACTAAACCACCTTCTTACACCATATAGAGAATAAACTCAAGGAGTGACATCAAGGGGTCCGCATAATGGGTCCGTCCCCTTGATCTCTCCACTCGAAACTACAAACAAATTGAACCTTAAAAAAATAATAACAAACTCAAATAGACACAAAAGTTTTGATATATTGTACTTTCATTGTCATTTGTTTCTATATATCTCTTGATCTCTCTTTTTATTTCTTTTATGACTTAGTCATTCTTCAGTAGCATGTTGTTTATTCTCCATGTATTTGTGGTTCTTCCCACTTTCTTTTTACAGTTGATCTCTAGCTTCAAAGCATTATGATCAGAGAATAACATAATGGTTGGTATGATTTCAGTACTTATATTTGTTGATGCTAGTTTTGTGTTTCAGCATGTGATCAATCCATGTGCACTGGAGAAGAATGTCTAAGCAATTGTAAATGTCAACTATGTCCAGTTGGTCTAATGTATCATTGAAGGATGTTATTTCCTTTTTGATTTTCTATTTGGATGATCTGTCCATATCTGACAGTGGGGTATTTAGGTCTCCTACCACAATAGTGTTTTGGTCAGTTTCTCCTTTGGTCAGTTCTGTTAGTAATTGCTTTACATATTTCGGGGCTCCCTGATTGAGAGCATAACTGTAAGTGTCACATTTTCTTGATGTATGATTCCCTTTATCATTATGAAGTGTCCCTCAGTATCTCTCTTTACCTTTCTTATCTTGAAGTTTATTTCACCTGATATTAGTGCTGCTACTCCTGCTTTTCCCTGAATGCCATTTGCTTGGACTATCATTTTCCACCCTTTCATTTTGAGTCTATATTTGTCTTTGGAACTGAGATGTGTCTCCTGAAAGCAGCATATGTTTTGTTTTACGGCCCAGTCTGCAACTCTGTGCCTGGGCTCTGCTTTGGGGAACTCACCGATCCCTTAGATAGGGCCGTTTGGGGAACCAACCACGATTTCTCTCCTTCCCCTCCTCCTGCAGAGAGCTCCAGCTGCGTGTGGCAACTTTTCTGTTCTTCCCATTTACCCTCCAGACTCTCACAATTTTGTCCTTTGGAAGCTCTTATGCACAGAAATCTCACTCAGACATTCTTGTGTGTAGGTCGGGCGTTATTTGTTGAGTTTTAGATATCCATCTTATTGTTATTTTAAGAGGAGAGATCCAGGGAGATCCCTCACTCTGCTATGCTTCAGACACTACTCCTAATAAATTTTTTAAAAAGAATAAACATGTATTAAAGACTTCAATGTAAGACCCAAATCCATAAAACTCCTATAAGAAAACATAGACAGTAAACTCTCTGATATTGCTCTTAGTAATATTTTTTTCTGATATATCTCCTCTGGCAAGATAAACAAAAGAAAAAAAAAGCATATGGGACGACATCAAACTAAAAAAGGTTTTACGCAAAAAAGAAATCCATCGACAAATTGGAAAGACACTGTACTGAATGGGATGTATTTGCTAACGATACATCCAATAAGGAGTTAATATCCAAAATTTATAAAGAACTCATGCAACTTAATGGCAAAAAAACTAGCAATCCAATTTAAAAAATGGGCAGAAGACCTAAATAGGCATTTCTCCAAAAATAACATAAAGATGGCCAATAAACATGAAAAGCTGATCAACCTCACTAGCTATTAGGGAATGCAAATAAAAATCACAATGAAGTATCACCACACACCTATCAGAATGGCCATCATCAATAAATGAACAAACAATAAGTGTTGGTGAAGATTTGGAGAAAAGGGAACCTTTGTGCACTGTTGGTGGAATTGTAAATTGCTGCAGCTGCTATGGCAAGCAATGTGGAGTTTCCTCAAAAACATTAAAAATGGAACTATCATATGACCCAGCAATTCCACTTCTGGGTATTTATTCCAAGAAATCCAAAACACAAATTCTAAAAGATATATGCATCCCTATTTTCACTGCAGCATTATTTAGAATAGCCAAGGTATGGATGCAAACTATGTGCCCATTAATAGACAATTAGGTAAAGAAGATGTGGTATATATATTATACATAATATATATACTATGAAATATTACTCAGCCATAAAAAAAGAATGAAATCTCACCATATGTGACAACATTGTGGACCTAGAAGGTGTTATGCTAAGTGAAATAAAACAGAAAGGCAAATACCATATGATCTCACTTAAATGTGGAATCTAAAAAACAAAATAAACAAACAAACAAAACAGAAACACTCATAGAGGCAGGAAACAAATTGATGATTGCCAGATGAGACAGGGTTTGGGGGACTGGGTGAAAAAGGTGAAGAGATTAAAAAGTACAAATTGGTAATTACGAAATAGTCATGGGCATTTAAAGTAAAGCCCATAGGAAATATAGTCAATAGTATGGTAATAACTATGTATAGTGCCAGGTGGGTACTAGAATTATCAGGGGAATGACTCATAAATTATAAACTATATGAATATCTAACCACTATGTTGTACACCTGAAACTCAATATAAAGTAATATTGAATGTCAACTGTAATTAAAAAGATAGAAAAAAAGACGAAGGATATTGAATTTTTCAGACTTCCAGGTATAAAACAAATAAGTTATGGGGATATGGTGTATAGCATAGGGAACATAGTCAATAACATTGTAATAGCATTATATGATATCAGATAGTTGCTGGACTTATCATGGTGATCACTTCTTTAGGTATATAAAAGTTGAACAACGATGGCACACACTTGAAACTAATACAATACTGTATGTTAGCTACACTTTAATAAAAATCTTTAAAAAATATATGCACCACTATGTTCACTGCAGTGATATTTACAATAGCCAACATATGGAAGCAACCTAAGTGCCCATCAATAGACGATTGGATAAAAAACATGTGGTACATATATACTATAGACTATTACTTGGCCATAAAAAAAGAATAAAATCTTACCATTTGTGACAACATGGATAGACCCCGAGGGTATTATGCTAAGTAAAATAAGTCAGATAAAGGCATATACCATATAATTTTATTTATATTTGAATTTTAAAAACAAAATATACAAACAACCAAAACAGAAACAGACTTGTACATTCAGAGAACAAACTGATGATTGCCAGAGGAAAAGAGAGCTAGGGAGCTGAGTGGTAAAAGGGAAGAGATTAAGAAGTACAAATTGGTATTTACAAAATAGTCATGGGAATGGCAAATACAGCATAGGGAATATTGTCGATAATATTGTAATATCTATGTATGGTACCAGGTGGGTACTAGACTTATCAGAGGATCGCTCATAAATTATATAAATGTCTAACCACTATGTTGTATACCTGAAACTAATATAAAATAATATTGAATGCCAACTGTAATTATAAAATAAAAATAATAGTAAAATAGTAATAATGATAAATTAATAAGAAATGTGGGTAAAAAAATAAGTAAGAAAATAAGATAAAATCATAGGTGAGGTAAAATACAAAAATGTGTGCCATATGGTTCTATATACTAGTAAATGTAGCTCAAAAATTTAACTCTGAGCTTTCTAGCAGCAAAAGCAAAGAAGAATACATGATGTTCTAGATTTACAAGATAAAAACCATGCTAATTTCTCTAAAACACCACTTTTCAGAGTTTTAAGAAAGCCCTAAAAGCATTTCCCCTATAGGACCTCATATGGATTGCTATCATTTTATGAGCAACATTTTGACTAACATGCTAATGCTAATCTCCCATGTTCCTCTTTCTTACAGCATTTCTCAGAAAAATCAGAGTGTGTGAACACAATGTGATGCAGCTTCCATGCACCTTCGAGAGGTCTCATCAGTGTTACCCAGAGGTGCACATGGCCTGGCCTCCTCCAAGGGTGACTCCATTTACTGGAGGAAGGGACGTGAAGTGGTTGCTTAGTAAGGTGGGGATGTTGAGAGGAGAGAAGCCTTCACCCCATAAATAGTAGCTCTCCAATGAATTTAAGGTAAAATGTGTCAGAATGGTTAATAAGACCAGGATTTGAAGATCTGAGAGGAAGCCCCATGAAGGCAAGACTAGGAGACTCATGAAGAAGGAATCCCTGCCTGTTATCCTACTGATGGGCCAGTCCTAACCCACCAAGGACACAGCCTTTCCCAACTGGACCTGCCCCAGGCCACGGCCACCACCCCTCTTCAAGTTAGGGCCTGGCCCTATCTCTGTTGCCTTAGCAGTCCTTCACAAATATTAACTTTAGCAACCAAACTTTTGAGAAGAGGCAATAGAATTCAAGGTTCTAACCTCTGGTGAGAAACCAAAGTTATCAAAAATTTAGTAAGGTTTTGGCACTGACAAACCTGGCTCTATCCCACAGTTCTTCTGGTATGAATTCACTCCATTCATAGCTCTTTATAATCTCAAACATTTTCCAAAACGTGGGTTCTGACACTAAATGTTGGAGCAACATATAAATTGGAGAGACAGAACCCTCCTCTGAGGTTGTAGACACCTGTCCATAGGTATATTTTAGAGCTTTGCTACTCAAAGTGTGGTCTGCTGACCAACAACCTTAGAAATATGACAGTCTAATCTGCGGTAAATACAGTGTGCAATAGTGAATAGAACAGGGGAAAGTTACTTAATCTCTCTGCGCCTCAAATTCTTCAAAGAACCCAAAGTAACTTCCTACAATTATTTCAAGAATCCAAGAAACTAATTTTGCACTGATAGTTTCATTTTAACAACCACTTTTGTGATGCAAGGTAGGTATGATTCCCGTTTTGCAGATGAAAAAACAAAGACTTACTGGGGTGAACTATTTTGTCTAATATTACAAGCAAGTAAGCCCAGTGAGGGCTTGGATCTTCATCTTTGGACTCTGAACCTCTCGGTCTTTCATTCACTCAAATATTTTCAGTGTCTATTAGACAAAAGATTTGTTTTACAATGAAGTTTTAAGTTATACTTCTTTTATACCCACTGGACACTTTTTCTTCCTTTTGAAAACAGTTTTATTATTCTTTTTATTAAAATGATAAATGCTCATTGTTTAAAGAATTCAAACAGTACAGAACTGTAAAAAGAAGTAAAATCTCACTATCTCAGATGTGACCTCTGTTAACATTTTAATGACTATCCTTTCAGTCGCCTCTTTATGACCTAAGTTGACCCATTTTGGGGGAAGAAAAAAGAGTTACTCTGGTTGAAAATTTTGAGAATCTTCTGTATATTATATTTCCCACCTAAGGTCACATGGGCATTTTAAAGGCTCACAAATCTGTGGCAGCCCAAAATTTTGACATTATAAACAATGCTGCAACAAATATTCTTTAGTAAATGAATTTTTAAAAATTGTGTTAGTACTTCATCAGGGGAAACAAGGTATTCATATTTTTCAACCCACAAATTTATATACCCATAAATTGTTCATGAGAGTCCAGTTTCTAAACCATACTATTAGTAAATTTTTATCAATTCCTTTGCCCCTCATTAATCTGGTACATTAAAAAACTGTTGTTTTTATTTTTCTTTGATCATTAAGGAAGTTGGTTTATGGTCATTGATTTATGCTCATTGGTTATTTTGTAAATTATCTTTTCTGTTCTTTCCAAATTTTTATTTAAGTTTAATTTTTTGAGATTTTTGTCTAATAATAAAATTAATCTTTTGCCATGTAGGTTGCAAATATCTTTACCAATTTAGTTTCGACATGCTTATTTTATTTGGCTATCCAACAGTTTTAAGTTTGTATATTTTCAAATACATTGGAAATTTCTGACATGCTTATTTGAAAGTCTTCTCCCAACCAAGATTATAAAATTATCTGCCCATGTTTTCTTATAATGTTTTATAATTTCTACATTTACAATTAAATTCTTAATCCATCTAGACTTTATTTTTATGTGAAGACTGAGGGAAAGTTCTACCTCTATTTTTATCTAAATCACTAGCCTGCTATCACACCCTGCATATTAGATAATTAATTTTTCACTCAAATATGACATGATGTTTTTAATATTTATTTTATATTTCACATTTAGAAATATTCACTTTTGGTGTAGTTGCATGAATTTTGACAAATGTACAGAGTTGTTTAACCACCATAAACAAGGTGCATAACAATTCCATCACCCTCCCACAAATTCCTCTCACTGCCCCTTTGTATTAAAAGCCCTCCCCATCCCTAATGATGGCAACCCAATGATCTTTCCTTAAACTCTATAGCATTGCCTTTCTCATAATGTCATCTAGATAGTTACACAGTGTGCCTCTGAATATGGCTTTTTTTTACTTAGCATAATGCATTTGAGTTCCATTCATGTTGTCATGTGTGTGAGTCAATAGTTCATTGTCTTTTTATTGCTGAGCAGTATTCCATTGTACCAGTTTCTTTATCTGTTCACCATTTGAAGGACATGTGGAATTTTTTTTGCAATTATGAATAGTTATTATGGATTGAATGTTTGTGTCTCTCCAAAATTCATATGTTGAAAATCTAACCCTCAATGTAATGATATTAGGAAGTGGAGCCTTTTGGAGGTGATTAGGTCATGAAGGTAGAGCCCTCATGAATGAGATTAGTAATCTTATAAAAGAGGCCCCAGAGAGCTCTCTCACCCTTCTGCCATTAAAGGACATAGCAAGAAGGTGGCTGTCTATGAGGAAGGGAACTATCACCAGACACTGAATGTACCAACATCTTCGTCTTGAACTTCCCAGCCTCCAGAACTGTGACGAATTAATGTCTGTTGTTTAAGACAGCCAGTCTATGATATTCTAGTCACAGCAGCCTGGATGGACTAAGACAGTTGTTATGGACATTTGCATACAAGTTGTTGTGAGAACATACATTTTCATTTCTCTTGGTTAAATACTTAGGAGTGGGATTACTGAATAATATGGTAAGTGTTTCTTAACTTTATAAGAGACTGCCTCCTTGTTTTTCAAAATAGCTGTACCATTTTACATTCCCATCAGTAGTGTCTGAGAATTCCAATTGTCTCGCATTCTCATCAGCACTTGATATTTTCGGTTTTGCTCTTTTTTTTTTTACCCATTCTAATAGGTGTATAATGATAATCTCATTGTGATTTTAATTTACATTTTTCTAATGGCTAATGATGTTAAACGTCTTTTTCCATGTGTTTATTAGGCATTCGTATATCTTCTTTGGTTAAGTGAGTTTTCAAGTTTTGTGACAAATTTATTAGGTTGTTTGTTTTCCTGTTTTTGAGTTGACATGGTAACTTTCTTATGCACTGCATTTCATATTTATGTGAGTCTATTTCTGGATCCTCTGTTTCAGTCCATTAATCTACCTGTCTATTTTTGGGCCAGGACCAGTAAGAAAGTATTGCATTCATATAAGACAATTCCTCTTTTATTATTCTCCTCCAGATATTCTCAGTTATTTTCAAATCTTTATTGCTAGATTAACTTTAGAATAATTTTGTCCAAGTTCTCCCCAAATTCTGTTTAGATGTTTACCTGAAATTATGTTGAATTAAATAAAATAATTTAAGAAAAATAATCCTTTATAATACTATCTTCCAGTTCAAGAATAGGCAGATCTTTCCCTTTATTAAAATCTTTATTTATGTCTGATGGGTTTTTTTCCTGATATTTGTATTTAGTCTATTCACGTTCAGCACACACAAAGTCAGGGATAAAATCAAATGAAAACATTTTTGATAACTGAAGTAACAGGACATTTTTGGGCAGAGCTCTGGTTCAGTCCCAATCTGGACAGGCTTGAGAATGAACCATGACAATGGTGTTCTTTACATCTGTCTTACTTTACTTATTTGCAAAACTTACAGCATTAAATTTGAGGATTAGAAAGCAAATGGTCCCAGTTACAGTTAAGACTCCATTTCTTTATGCAGCCCATAACTCTTTACATTGGCTGAAAACTCTTTCTGTCCTTTTTCACCCAAGGGAAAGCTGACCTGTTACAGAGGCATTACAGAAAGAATACACATTACCACTGTAGATTGCAGCTACTCATTTGCAGCTACATGTTTGTGACACATTAAAAATGCCACTTTCTTAGTTTTTAAAATAAACATAATCACATGCAATTTTTTTTTTTATTTTGAAAAGAGCTATTTAGCCTGATGTATAAAAGAATTCTTGTGAATACAAATGCAGGTCATCAGCCTACCTGTCAACTCCCTGAACTCTCCCTCTTAGTGGTCAGTTGACCAAAGTGATCAGCTACATTTTCAGGTTTCTCTTTTTGGCATTCCCAAGTCTAGCCTTTGCATCATTTTTAAGAGACTGGTCACTATAATCTACAGTTTTGAAAGAAGAAAATGGCTCCTGCATATCTGATTTTAAATCTCTTAAACATTTAATAATATGAGCATTCGCAGCTTCTATGAAGAAGCTTGTTCCCATTCAATTTGCTTCCTGAAGCTTTTCCATCCTATGGAATCAAGTAAATATTTTAGTCATGATATATGTTCAGCTATCTTACAAGAAACCCCAATTTGTAATCACTTAAATAAGAAAGAAGCCTATTTCTTTCTTATGTAAAAGTATGATCTGTCTTGAAAGTTCAGCTCCATGAAGTTGTCAGGCATCCAAGTTCCTGCCTTACTGCTCTGCTATGCTTCAGGTGTGCCTCTTATGTGCATGGACCAGTGACATTCCACAACAATATGCTGGCCATGAGGCAAACAGGGAAGGGGAAGGGGAAGCCATGCCTCTTCCTTTTAAAGGCATGAATTAGAGATTGAATATGCCATTTCCATGCATAATCCATTGAACAAATCGCCCCTAAAACTTAACCATTTAAAACAGCAAATATGTATTATTTCACAATTTCTATAGGTTAGGAATCTGGATATGGTTCATCTGGGTGCTTCTAGCTCAAGACCTCTCATGAAATTGCCATTGAGCTGTCAGCTAAGGCTGCAGTCCAATCTGAAGCTTTGACTGGGAGAGGATTCTCTTCCTAGCTCACTCATATGGCTGTGGGCAGGACTGAGTCCCTCATGGGATATTAGACTGAGGGTCCCAGTTTCTTGCTGGATATAGGCCAGAAGTTGCCCTCAGTTCCTTGCCATATATACCTTTCCAGAGAGCATCTTACAATACGGCAGTTGGCTTCTCTCAGCACAAGTGAGTGAGGGAGCACCCAAAATGGATGACACATAATTTTTATAGCTTAATCTTGAAAGTGAGGGTTCCTTTCTGTTCTGACACAAGGCAGGGTACAGGTGAGGACAACTCAGTTTCTCTTGGACAGTTGCCTTTTGTTCAGATAAAGTAATGAAGAAGAAGAAATACAGAAGTCATAATTATCTAGGAAACAGGTGGACTCCAGAACCAGTACTCAGTTACCTAGCCACATCTTAGTTGTGAGGGAGGTTGGGAAATGTCACCTTTATTTTATACATCTATATGTCCAACTAAAAACTCTCTATTAATCTGAGAAAAAAAAGAGGGGAATGGACATTGAAGAACAAGTAGCAGCCTCTGTCTCAGTAAACATTAAGAGAGATTTTAAAGGGCTATCTTAAGCTTTAGTCAAGATAGACAAAGTTATACAGTAATGAAAGAACCCCCAAATCTTTGTGACTAACTGAACAAAAGATGAGCTCTAGCAAAGTCCATTTCAAGTCTAGGGTACCTCCTCAGACAATGGCTTTCCTGAGAGCAGCTCAGTATTCCAGGTTGCTTCTGTATAGCAACACATGCTCTATCATCACATTACCAGAGGAAGAGACAGCCGGAGGAGCAGGCACTGGCTCCTAAATGCATCTGCTCAGAAGGGGCCCCCAGTCTGAGCATGTCTGCTCAGATTTCACTGAGTAGCATAAGTCATACGGCCACACCTAAATTCAAGGGTGCAAGAAAGTGCAATACCTCTATGAACTTGGACAGAGAAGAGAATGAACAGGCAACACTGTGTCTTTGATATCTTGAGGAATTTCAAATTAGCCATGGCACAGAAGAACAGTTCCAAAAAGACAGAAGGACAGTTTGTTGCCTGCTACTGGCTCCAGACCTGAGCTCCCATCACAACCTGTCACACTGCCAGTGAGTTCCCAGGTTTGAATGACAGTTCATTAACTCATTTACAACCAAGACCAGTTTTCAGTTATCTCTGAATGAACTTCGTGAACTTGGAACTCATTTTGATAGCAGGAACCATGGATAAATTACGTTGTTTACTTGTCAACCTCTTCATTACTCCGGTGCTTTTGTGACTTATTAAACAACTTAATCAGAAAACATTGCACACAATACACTTGACATGAAAAGTCCTAACAGAGGAACCTACTATAAACACAAAATTTTTGTATTTTCTATTACAACTGTTGTTTGTCAGCATGGCACCCACAGTTTTTCTGAATGAGAATCATTCACTCAAGGTTTCTGATCCCACCCAGGTTATGGTATCATTCCTGTGGTATCATGGTTTTAGCATGAGCTTCCTCTCACCCTCAGAACCACATGGTAATTGATAAGAAATTTTGGTTACTTTAATTAATCTTTTCCAGGCTATCCCAGAGTGTTCTGTGTTAAGGAGGACAACACCTTCACATTTGTATTACTACTACTCTTTTTTGTAAGTATGACCATCTGTCTCCATTTATCTACTTTGATTGCTTCTCCATTTGGAAAGGGTAAACTCTAGCTGTTGTAACAGATAAGTCTCAAAATCTCCATAGCTTCACATGATACACGTTTATTTCTCACTTACTGAAAATCTGGAACTGTTCTTCCTGGTTGTTGCCAATAGCAGGCTCCAATCTACAGAGATATTCAGGGACCAGGCTAACAGGGGATCCACCATCTTCAACAATATTTACAAGCTTGCTTTAGACATCCACATCCCACAGAGCAAAGAAAGAAAGACAAAAAGCAGAGAAAGCTTATGTACTCTGTATTTGTTTGCTAGGGCTGCCATAACTAAGTAGCACAGATTGAGGGCTTAAACAACACAAATTTACTTCCTCAGTTCTGGAGGCTAGAAGTCTAAGATCCAGATGTTAGCAGGGTTGATTCCTTCTGAGGCCTCTCTCCTTGGCTTTTGGATAGTGGTCTTCTCCTTGAGTCCTTCACATGGTCTTTCCCCTGTGTCTATGTCTTAATTTCCTTTTCTTATAAGAACACAAGTCACATTGTATTACGGGCCACCCTCAGCTTAAATGCCAGCTGGTAGGGCTCAGATATGCACAAGCACCTATTTGATCTGATGGTTAATAAAGGGAGAACAAATATTAACAATATTAGGGCAATTTTAAATGGCTGAGACCAATATTCTAAATATTTGTGTATTCTGAAGCTTAGTTTATTAAATATTACTGCTCGTATGGTGAACTTCACAATCACTTGTGAACTTCCGCAAAGTCTTGGCAAGAGAAGGGTTTTAATTTAAAAAAAAAAAAGTGATTTTCTGTCACCACAGGACCCTCCTTAATTAATTTCTAGTAGATGTTTTATCTTCAAACTTTAAGACCTTGTGCCATGACTTCTTTCATGGCAGGATGGTCAGAAAGTGAGCAGAACTTTTCCATGTGCTTCAAAGTCTTCTGATACATTTCAAAGGACAAAGGTATATTAAGGAAAAACTAAGGTATTCTTCTTAAAAACTGATAAATGTGTGTCCACACTTTCTTCTTTTTTTATAAACAGATATAAATCAAATAAATATCTGTATAAATATAAAGACCATGTTTGTTTTTATGGAACTAGATTCATTGTACAGTAAGTAGTCCCCACATATCCATGGTTTCACTTTCCAGTTTCAGTGAAACCACAGTCTAAAAATATTAAATGGAAAGTGCCAGAAATAACAATTCAATAAACAATTCATAAGTTTTAAATTGCATGCAGTTCTAAGTAACATGATGAAATCTTGTGATATCTCCATCCCACCAGGGACTTGACTCATCCCTTTGTCTAGCGTCTCCACACTGTATATGCACAATCCCTGCCTGTTAGTCACTTAGTAGTCATCTTGGTTATCAAACTGACTGTTGGGCATCGCCATGCTTGTGCTCAAGTAACCTTTATTTTACTTAATAATGTCTCCAAAGTGCAAGAGTAGTGATGCTGGTGATTAAAATATGCCAAAGAGAAGCCATAAAGTGCTTTCTGTAAGTGGAAGGTATGTATGTGTAGGAAAAAACATAGTAACCATGGTTTCAGGTATCCACTAGGAGTCTTGGAATGTATCCCCCACTAATAAGGAGGGAGTGCTATATAAATATTAGTTTTTGACATGCTTTTTTTGACTAAATATATTTGACTTAATACATCTTCTACTCATTTGAAGAGATCAAGTTTCTTTATTTACTTTCTTTTTGTAGGTAGGTAGGTAAGATAGAGATAGATAGATAGATAGATATAGATAGATGGATAGATAGAGATAGATAGATAGATAGGATAGATAGATAGATAGATAGATAGACAGATAGATGAGAGATAGGTGGGTGGGCGGGTGGGCAGGCGGGCGGCTGGGTAGGCCGGCAGAATTTTATATAAATGAATCATATCAAGTTTTTTTGTTGGTATAGCCATCTTACCTTTTTCTGGTTGTCTCTTCACTTGTCTTTTCTCTATGGTCCACCACTACAGGTGATAACTTTGCACACGTCCTTCAGTACTTCATCCATTGTGTAACCACCTATGTCTTCAAACTGTCCTACACAGACATATATAGAGTCTTTTCACTATTTGTTTTATAAATATGGGATCATAGTATTCATACTTCTCCAAGCCTTACTTTTCTCACACAAATACTCCACATGGAAATTTCTCCAAGGTTAATTGGCAGAGCATCACTCTTTATTTTATTTTTTATTTTTAGTGGCTGCATAATACTCTATAGTGTAGATATATCACAATTTGTTCAACCATTTCTCTGCTGATGGGTATTTACTTTGTATATGTCTTTGCCACAGGGAACAATGCTGCTAAATTGTCTTTAGGAAGTTAATTATTGAAAGTTATACAATAAATACAATGCATATTCATGTAACAAATAAAGTAGAGATTTTATCTGGCCATGTGAACAATTCCCTTATTTCAGGGTTTTAGCATTCTACCTAAGGATTCCCTCAGATGCTATAATGTTGTGCCTCTTGGACTCAAACACTCCAACCATCCATGTTGTGTCCCAGTCACTGCTATTTTTGCCCTCTCTTTTGAATGTCTTCAGGTTTTCCAAGCTCTAACTTTCCCAAGTAAAAATAATTATTATGAGACTGACGCGCTGCCTACTGTGTCAAGAGGGCTGCTAAAAATAATGATTATTTCTCTGATCTCAAAGAATTTTAACAAAATTATTGGGTTTCAAAAAGCATCTAGAACACTAATTCTAAAAACAATTTGTGGGACTCTGAGAAAGTTTGTATCTTTCACAGACCAGACCCTTGAGGAAGGGGTAGAGGTTTCATCAGAATCTTGGGCGGAGAAAAGGCAAAGACAGCATACACAGTTTGAAAGTGATCTTGATTGTGAATGACCACCCAAGAACAACCAAAGACATTCACAGCTAAAAGTATGTTCCTTGGTTCCTCTGTCTCCTGCCCACCCCAGGAAACTGGGAAATGGTTCGGGAGACCCCTTTTTTCTCTAGAGGACTCTACTTTCCTTGATGTAGAGTGGTCTTCCCTGTCCATTTATAATGGGAACTCATCAGAAGCAAGCTTCCAGATCAATTCTGAATTTTTTCAACCTGATTCTATTTCTGAAACAATTAACACCTTTTCAACTGGATCCATAGTCTTCTCTTCTCAGTCCATCTCAAATGTTGCTGATAAAATAGTTTCTTTCTAATCCTGTTTAAATCAGCATATATGCCTCCAAAAATCTTTATCAGTTCTTATTTGCTGAATAAAATTCCTATTGACACCAGCCTATGCTGTCATATTCAAAATTATTTTTTCCTGATCAGAAATGATCAAAATAAGCATTATAATGAAAATATATAACCAAGGAGATAAACAGCAACATTATAGAAGGTTCATAAAGAAGAAAAAAACCTCATTGATTGCCATGAAGAGTGAGGCAGAGATTATGGTGCTATTCCCACACACAATGGCCTCGATGTAGGAATAAGCTTTGAAAAGTTTGAAAAATGGTACAAAGGTATGTATAGCAGGCAAGGGAATGATAGAATATGAGATGAAAGCAGGTAGGGCCTTACAGTCTCGGGGTAAGGAATCTGGATTTTTTTTCTACAAACTTAGTGAGAAGTCTTTGGAAAGTGTTGTATAGGGAATGAATTATAGTAGTAAAAATTGGATGCTGTTCAATGAGTGAGAACAGGAGTCCCCAACTCCCGGGCCATGGACCAGTTCTGGTTCGTGGCCTGTTAGAAACTGGGCTGCAGAGCAGGTGGTGAGCGGTGAGCCAGCGAAGCTTCATCTGTATTTGCAGCTAGCTGCTCCCTAGCATTAACATCGCCACCTCAGCTCCACCTCAGATCATCAGGCATTAGATTCTCATAGGAGCACCGGTCCTTGGTGCCAAAATGGTTGGAGACTGCTGAGTTAGAAAATTACTGCTGTAGAAGAAAGAAAAGATGATGTGCCTTAGGTGAAGGTGGTAGCAGGGGAAATAAAGAGTAGTGGATTAACTTTGGACATTCTTTGGAGATAGAAAAATAGACTTGGTAGACTAGAACTTGGGAGTAATTTAACAAGGAGGAAAGGAAGGAACTTGGAAGGAATGTAATTGGAAAATTGATGACAAGAAAACTTGGTTTGTGGATAGACCTCTCTGAGTAAAAAAATATGAAGATATTTGTGTCCTGGCTCAACAAAGCAGAGGAGGATATTAATAATCAAGTAGATGGGGTGGTCAATTCTGTAGGTACCAGTCATCCCATTTCCCCAGCCACCCCATCATTGCCCAATGGGCTCATGAGCAAAGTAGCCATAGTGGCAAGGATGGAGGTTATTATGCATTGACTTAGCAACATGGACTTCCACTTTCAAAGGCTAACCTGGCTAAGGCCATTACCAAGTGTTTAATAAGCCAGCAACAGAGACCAACACTGAGCCCCTAATATGACAGTATTCCTGGGATAATCGGTCAGCTACCTAGTGGCATCTTAATTACATTGGACCATTTCTATCAATGGAAGAGGCAGTAATTTGTGTTTACTGAAATAGACACTTACACTAGATGTTGATTTTTCTTCCCTGCACACAATGCTTCCACAAAAACTACCATCTGTGAAGTCACAGAATGTCTTATCCACTGTCATAATATTACACACAGCATTGCTTCTGGTTGAAGAACTCACTTCATAGCAAAAGAAGTGCAGCAGTGGAATTAGCTCAAAAAGTTTGCTACTTGCACCCTCAACACCTTAAGACAACTGCTCCAGGCCTTCCAACATATGGAAAGAGGACTCATTCTTAATTTTTAGTCCAAAACTAAACCTCTCTTGACAGGGACTGAGAGGAGGAAGAAGTGTGTGTATGTGTGTGTGTGTAGGGGGGAGTGGGTATTGTTTAATGGGTACAGAGTTTTAGTTTTGGAAGATAAAAGAATTCTAGGGATGGATGGCCACTAAACTGTATACTTAGATATAGCTAATACAGTAAATGTTATGTTTTAACACAATTTTTAAATAAACAAACAAACTCTCATTCTTGTCATCTGGGCCCTCTCTCAGCCAGCCCCTTTCTATCCTATGCCATCTCTCACTACTTGCCCACAGTCCCTTCCCAGTCTACACTGGTCCCCTCTGTCTTGTCCTTCCCTTGAACTCACTGGCTTTCAGGTTTTTACTTCTGTTCTTCTATCTGCTCTTCCATCTACCTTGACAGTAGACACTTTCTACTCCAATCACTAAAATATCTCGTTTCCTTTAAGGCTTAGTCTAAGATATTTATTCCATGAAGCCCCCCTAAACTATTACACCTTGAAAAATGACTATTCTTTACTTAGAATTACCTAATTCAGAGCCTCCTTCACACTATCACACATTTACTATGTCTTGTCTTAAAACGACTGGTTTCATGTATAGTTTTGCATACCAGAGAAAGTTGAAGTAAGAGTTAAGCTCCCTAACAACAAGGATTTATTCCTGAATAATCCAACAATATCTACTCATTATCTGCATGTGCCTAGCTCTGGGGGATCTCAAAGAAACATGGCCATGGTCTCAACCCTCAAGGAGCTTTCCTTTTAAAATTATTGTGGTAAAATATACATCATATAAAATTGACCATTTTAACCATTTTTAAGTGTACAGTTCTGAGGCATTAAGTAATTCACATGTTTTAAAAACATCACCACAATTCAACTCTCCAGAACTTTTTTATAATTCCAAACTAAAACTCTGTATTCATTAAACAACAATTCCTCATTCCTTCTCCCCCAGTCCCTGGCAACCACCATTCTATTTTTCATTTCTATGAGTTTTACTACTCTAGGTACCTTATATTAGTGGAAACATACAATATATGTCCTTTTTTAAATTAATAATTATTTAATTTTTCAGTTATAGTTGGCATATGATACCATATTTCAGGTGTACAACATAGTGATTAGACATTTATATAACTCACAAAGTGACCGCCCCAATAAATCTAGTACCCCTCTGACACTGTACATAGTTATGACAATATTATTGACTATATTCCTTATACTATACTTTCTATCTCCATGACTATTTTGTAACTACCAATTTGTACTTCTTAATTCCTTTTCCCTTTTCCACTGATACTCCCAAGCCACCTCCCATCTAATAACCCTCAAAATGTTCTCTGTATCTACGAGTTTGTTTCTGTTTTGTTTTTGTTGTTGCTGGTTGGTTGGTTGGTTTTATTCTTTAGATTCCACATATACATGCAATCATATGGCATTTTTCTTCCAGTATCTGACTTACTCCATTCAACACGCTACCCTCTATGTCTATCATGAAATATCTTTTTCCATCTCATTACTTTTAGTCTATGTGTGTCTTTTCATCTAAAATGAGTCTGTTGTAGGCAGCATATGTAAGGGGCTTGTTTTCTTATCCATTCAACCACTCTATTCTTTGATTAGAGCACTTAATTCTTTTTCATTTGAAGTATTCATTGATAGATATGTAGCTGCTGCCACTCTTTATTTAGACTTTGAACACATAGTTTTTTCTTCTTAAAGAAGTCCCTCTAACATTTCCTGTAATACTGGCTTGGTGGTAATGAATTCTTTTAGCTTTTTCTTGTCTGAGAAGCTTTTTATCTGTCCTCCGATAAATGATAACTTTGCTGGGTAAAGTAATCGTGGTTGTAGGTCCTGGATTTTTGTTTGTTTGTTTGGTTAGTTGGTTGGTTGGTTGGGGTTTTTTGTTTGTTTGTTTGTTTGTTTTTTATTACTTCGAATACTTCGTGCCAAACCCTCTGGCCCGTAGAGTTTCTTCTGAGAAATTAGCTGACAGTCTTATGGGCATTCCCTTGTATGTAACGAATTGCTTTTCTCTTACTGCTTTTAAGACTCTCTCTTTGACTTTAACCTTTAGCATTTTAATTATGATGTGTCTTGATGTGGGCCTCTTTGGATTAATCTTGTTTCGTACTCTCTGAATATCCTGGAGTTATATGTCTATTTCCTCCATCAGGTTAGGGAAGTTTTTCTTCATTATTTCTCCAAATAGATTTTCAATTTTTTTGCTTTCTCTCTTCTCCTTTTTGTACTCCTGTGATGCAAATGTTGTTACACTTGACGTTGTCCCAGAGTCTTCTTAAACTATCTTCATTTTTTTTTAAATTCTTTTTTCTTATTGCTGTTCTGAATGGGTATCCTCTGCTTCCCCATCCTCTATGTTGCTGATTCAATCTTCCATTGCATCCACACTGTTGGTTCTCTCTAAGGCACTCTTCATCTCAGATTCTCCATTTCTGACCGGCTCCCTGTTATGTTTTCCATCTCCATTTGAATGTTTGTTATCTCTTCATTAAAGTTTTCACTGAGTTCGTCTACTCTTCCCCTAAGTTTATTGAGCATCCTTATAATCAGTGTTTTGAACTCTGCATCTAGTATATTGCTTATCTCCATTTTGGTGAATTCTTTTTCTGGAGCTTTGTTCTGTTCTTTCATATGAGACATGCTTCTTTTTCCCCAAATTTTGGCTGCCTCCTTATGTCTGTTTCTATGTATTAGGTAGGACTTTTACGTCTCTCATTCTTAGTAGAGTGACTTTATGTAGTAAGTGTGCTATGAAGTCTTGTGACACAGACCTGGAAGGGATCTAGCTGCAGTCCAAGTTCAACCACAACCTGTGCACATCTGGGGCCACCTGGTAAGAGTCACCAAGCAATCCACATATGGTTGCCACCCGTGCTGGGCTTATAGGTGCCTCAAAGGGCCAAATCAGAAACCAAGGCTGGCTATTGCAGGGCTTGGGACTGCTCAGCAAGAAGTACAGGACATGCCAAGGCTGCTCAGCAAGAGGTACAGGACATGCCAAGATGCTGCTTCTTTGGGTTTTGTGAGCCTTCAGGAGATTTTATGAAAGTTTACAACAGGAGTCAAGACAGCCTGTTTATATGCAATAAAATCACAGGAAGTGCCTTGGGTAGGCGCACAGGTTGGGAGAGGCAGAGTCTCAGGGAATCCCTTGGGCGGAGCAACCTGTGTTATCCAAATTGATGGCACCTGTGTCTGCAGGCTGTGAGGCGGGAGGGCTCAACAAAGTAATAATGGCTTCTGCTTGCACCTCTGTCCAGGAGCAAGCAGTCCCTCCAACCCTCACTCTGAAGCCCGACAGCTCAGCACCTCCCCGTGTATTCCTGGTGCCCCTCCAGCAGCTGCCCCAGTGCTGGAGCTCAGAGCAAATGAATCTGTCAGCAAGTAAGGCTGGGCATGGGTCCTTTAAGAAGAAGGTCTCCTCTTTCCTCAGCCTTCTGTCTCACTCAGCTGCAGCCTCTGCTGGTTTTCACAACCAGCGGTTGTAAGGACATCTCTTCCCGGCACTGGAACCATGGGCAGGAGATTCCAGAGTGTGGCTGGGACCTCTCGCTCCTCAGATGGAAAAGGCGGCTCTGCAGCCAAGATAGATCTCCGAATTCTTAATCACCACATGCGATTGTGGGACCAGGCCATTTCATGTCTCTGCTCCTCCTACCATTTTGAGGTGATCTGTTATTTGAAGTGACCTTGTTGTAGGGCTTCTGTTCAGCCCTCTGGTGGCTCCATGTGCTGGTAGCTCTGTAGTTTTGTTATAATTTTGGCATGATCACTAGAGGAGGCATGCATAGCCTCTACCTTCTACGCCATCTTGAATCCTCCCCAATATGTGTCTCCTTGTGACTGGTTTATTTCACATAGCATAATGTCCTCAAGGTTCAACCATGTTGTAGCATGTGTCAGAATTTACTTCCTTTTTCAGGAAGTGGAAGTACAAAATACATTTTGTTTTTCCATTCATCCATAGTGGACACTTGGTTTGTTTCTACCT
The DNA here is from genome assembly GCF_902729225.1 of Pteropus medius. Taxonomy (NCBI): domain Eukaryota; kingdom Metazoa; phylum Chordata; class Mammalia; order Chiroptera; family Pteropodidae; genus Pteropus; species Pteropus medius. Next base: position 8,252,121 of record NW_024344241.1, on the reverse strand, counting down.
CTTCTTTGTGAATAATGCTGCTATGACCACATGCGAATATCTATTATAGACCTTGAATTCAATTCTTATGGTAATATTATGATTAATTTTTTGAGGTCAAGAATCTTCTAACAGAGAGTGATGTCAGTAGAATAGTAGCATGAGAAGACCTTCAGACCTCTCCACTTGGAGTTACAAGTTAGACATCTATAATTCAACAAAGGATTCCCTGCTGAACACACAAACAAATCAGAGAGACTTGCATTGAAACATCTGAAAGTGGGCATATCTGAGGGAACAAGGGACGAGGGAAGAGGGAAGGACAGAGACTGATGCCCAGAGCTCACTATGGCTTTAGCAGTCTCAGTGACAGGGACGTGTCACATTACAGTGAACAAGCTCTGCAGCTCTTAGACAGGAGGGGTAGAATCAGCTAAACCCAGTAACAGGAACAAAGAAAGAACACAAAGCTGCGACAGCTGTGGCCTGGCAGCCACCATTACCAAATAGAAGCAAAGCTACAAATGTGTAGCTGCCTCTCCTCATACTTCCAGAGCTCACAGAGGCCCCAGTAGACACTATAACAGTGGAGGTGTCAAGTTACAGTACACACACTCAGTAGCCCTGAGGACTGGAGAAGCAGAAACACTTCTTCCTGAGCAGCAGGCTCACACTGTGCCTAAACTTAGTGACAGGGGTGCAGATGCAGAGGTGTAGCAGTTAAGGTCTTACAGCTGCCATTATTAGGAAAAGAGTAAAGCCACAAATGCCAACTGGCTTCACCCTGACCATCCCAGCAGAACCTTGTGTAGCTGCCTGGGACATCTCAAATAGTAGAGCACTGCAAGCACCATCTAGTTACTGGAGGCAGCGCTGGGATCTCATAAGCCTAGAGCCCCTTTGCTCACTACATTCCCCCACAAAGATGGTGCCCTGAGACTGAGGAACCTGGCCACAGAGGGCATGCCCACCTCCCCAGAGAATTCAGGAGATTTTCCATGGCCAAGTTGATATTGCTCCACAAAGAAATTGGCAGCGCCAGCAGTGCAGTAAAAAGAAAATAAAACTTGCACTTCAGAGCCACCTACTGGAAAACAAGAGAAAGATCTCTGCAACAAACTGCTAAACAGTGAAGTGTTAAATACTTTTTTAAAAAATTTTATTTCCATAAATGCCCAGGCACAGAAATAATCCATCAAGTACCATGAATAACCAAGGTAACAAGGTAGTTCAGAAAGAAAAAAATTTAATCTCCAGAAAGTAAACTTAAAGACATGGAAGAGTGAGATTTAAATGACAGAGACTTTAAGATTTCAGTTCTGAAAAACTCAATGAGATACACAAAAATTCAGAAAAGCAGTTTAATAAGATCAGAAATATAATCAATCAACAAAAAGAGTACTTTAACAAAGAGATCAATACTTTAAAAAAGAACTAAATAGAACTTTGCAGCTACAGAGCTCAATAAAAGAGATGAAGAATGGAATAGTGAGCTTAGGAAGTAGATCATACCAGATAGAAGTAAAGAATTAGTAATATTGAAGATAGAAATCTAGAAATTAGTCAGATGAAAGAAGAGAGAGACTTGAGAGTAAAAAAAAAAAAAATGAAAGAACTCTGCCAGAATTATCTGACACCAACAGAAAGAGCAATATAAAAGCAGTACATATAGCAGAAGAAGACAGAGAGAAGGAAACAGTCTATTCAAACAAATAATCAATGAGAACTTCTCAAACTTTAGAAAAAAACTGGATCCTCAAATCCAAGAAGCTAACAGAACACCTAATTTTCTGAATGCAAAAAGATCTTCTCAAAGACACATTAGATTGAAACTTTCAAAATTTAATGACAAAAGAAGAATTCTCAAGGAAGCCAGGTTGGGAGAGGGGAGAAACTGTAACCTATAAAACAAACAAACAAACAAACAAACAAAAACTCCATTATATTATCACCAGATTTTTAAGCAGAAATTCTATAAGCTAGGAGGGAGTAGGATCAAATAGTCAAACTATTGAAAGAGAGAAATCACCAGCCAACAATAACATATCCAGCAAAGTTATGCTTTAGAGTTGAAGGAGAAATAAAGGCTTTTCTAGACATACAAAAGCTGAGAGAGTTTACCACCACAAGCCCTGCATTACAGAAAAAATGCTAGGGTGTAATTCTACCTGATGCAAAGAGATAAAAGAAAACAAAACTATGAGTAAGATGACTAACAGACAGAAGCAGGGAACTGCAAAACTTGTTCAGAATAGGATATTAAACAGTTAAATATAACATAAGTGTTAAAGGAGGTAAAACATTTGAAAACAAAAAAGAATAAAATAATAGTTACTAAACTCGGAAATAAACTTATAGCATTAAAAAAGATAATTTGTGACAACAAAAACATAAATGGAGATAAGTTGCATTCAGAAGAAAAAACACTACTGTATATATGAAACTTTCTTTTGCATAAACCTATTGGTAATCAGGAAAAAAATCTGAAACTGAGACACATAAGATTAAAAAAGAGGGACAGACAGAAAAAGTCATAGAATACCACCAAATTAAAATAGACAGAAACACAATGGAAAAGGTGACACAGTTACAAGAAAACAGAAGATAAAATGCGCATAGAAAATCTTCCTATATCAATAATCGTTATAAATGTAAATGGACTGAATTCACCAATTAAAAGGCACAGAGGAACAAGTTGAATCAAAAACCAAAACCCTTCCCAGACAAGAAAAAGATAAAGAAGTTCATCACCACCAAATTAGTATTAACAGAAATGTTAAAGGAATTCTTTGAAAAAGAAGGAGGAGGAGGAGAAGGTGAAAGAAGTGGAGGAGAAGGAGAAAGATAAAATATGTGAATAATAAAATAGTAATAACTACATACCTATCAATAATTACTTTATATGTAAATGGATTAAAAGCTTCAATCAAAAGATAGAATGGCTGAATGAATAAGAAAACAAGACTCATACATATGCTGTCTACACGGGACTCACTTCAGATAAAAAGATACACACAGACTAAAAGTAATAGGATGTAAAAAGATATTTCATGATGGACCTAGAGGGTAGTGTGCTGAATGGAGTAAGTCAGATAAAAACAAATGCCATATGATTTCACATACATATGGAATCTAAAGAACAAAACAAACAAACAAAAAAACAAACTCATAGATACAGATAACATTTTGAGGGTTACCGGATAAGAAGGGGTTGAGGGGATCAGTGAAAAGGGGGAAAGGGATTTAGAAATAAAAATTGGTAGTTATAAAATAGTCATGGAGATAGAAAGTATAGCATAAGGAACATATTGTAATAACTATGTACGGTGTCAGAGGGGTACTAGATTTGTTGGGGTGTTCACTTTGTGACTTATATAGATGTCTAATCACTATGTTGTACACTTGAAATAGTATTGTATGTCAACTATAACTGAAAAATAAAAAAATATTTTTGAAAAAGATACAAGGTGGCTGACTGTTTAAGAAACCAAGACCCATACATATACTATCTACAAAAGATCCACTTAATATCAAAAGAAATGCACAAACTGAAAGTAAAGGGATGGAAAAAAGTATTTCATGCAAATGGAAGTAAAAAAAAAAAAAAGAAAGCTGAAGTAGCAATATATATACCAGGTAAAATAGACTTTAAAACTAAAGCTATAACAAGAAACAAAAGAGGACATTACTTAATGAAAAATAGATCAATCCAATAAGAGGATATCACTCTCGTAAATCTTTATGTCCCTAACGTAGGAGCACCTAAAAATATAAAGCAAATATTGATGGACATAAAGGAAAAGGTTGACAGTAATAAAGTCATTGTAGGGAACTTTAACACCCCATTATAACAGTAGATAGATTATCTAGATAGAAATTCAACCAGGAAACAGCAATTTTAAATGACACAGTAGACCAGACAGATTTAATTGATGTTTTTAGAACATGTCACCCCCAAAGCAGCAGAATGTACATTTTTTTCAAGCACACATGAAACATTTTTCAGTATAGACAACATGGTAAGCCACAAAACAAGCCTCAATAATTTTAAGATTGAAATCATACCAAACATCTTCTGCAATCACAATGGTATGAAACTAGAAATCAATTACATGAAGAAAACTGAAACACACAAACACATAGAGGTGAAATAATATGCTACTAAACAATGAATGGGTTAACAATGAGATCAAGGAAGAAATCAAGATAGCTTGATACAAATGAAAATGAAAACACAACTGAAAAATCTATAAGACACAACAAAGGCAGTACTAAGAAGGAAATTCATAGCAATACAGGTCTACCTCAAAACAGGAAAAACCTCAAATAAATGATCTATCCTTACACCTAAAGAAACTAGAAAAAGAAGAACAAACAAAGCCCAAAGTGAGTAGAAGGAAGGAAATAAATGAAATAGAGTCTATATATCTATATCTATATCTATATATAGAAGGGGTTGAGGGGATCAGTGAAAAGGGGGAAAGGGATTTAGAAATAAAAATTGGTAGTTATAAAATAGTCATGGAGATAGAAAGTATAGCATAAGGAACATATTGTAATAACTATGTACGGTGTCAGAGGGGTACTAGATTTGTTGGGGTGTTCACTTTGTGACTTATATAGATGTCTAATCACTATGTTGTACACTTGAAATAGTATTGTATGTCAACTATAACTGAAAAATAAAAAAATATTTTTGAAAAAGATACAAGGTGGCTGACTGTTTAAGAAACCAAGACCCATACATATACTATCTACAAAAGATCCACTTAATATCAAAAGAAATGCACAAACTGAAAGTAAAGGGATATATATCTATATATATATATAGATATATAGATATATATATATATAGATAGATAGATAGATAGATAGATAGATAGATAGATAGATATATAGATAGATATATATATATATAATATCAATGAAACCAAGGACTGGTCCTTTGTAAAGATACACAAAATTGATAAATCTCGAACCACTCTTATCAAAAAAAAATGAGAAAGACTACCCAAATAAATAATTAGAAAAAAAAAAGAAGTGACAACTGACACCACAGAAATACAAACAAATATAAGAAAATATTATGAACAATTATATGCTGACAAACTGAACAACTTGGAAAAATGTATTAATTCCTAAAAACATACAATCTTCCAAGACCGATTCAAGAAGAAACAGAAAATCTGAACGGACCAATAACTATTGATGAATCAATAATCAAAAAACTCCCAATAAACAAGTCTTGGACCAGATGGCTTCACAGGTGGATTTTACCAAAAATTCATAGAATTAATATTTATCTTTCTCAGACTATTTCAAAAAATTTAAGAGAAAGAAAGGCTTTCGACTTCATTTTCTGAGACCAGCATTATCATCAGTCCAAAAATAGATAAAGACATTACAAAAAAAAAAATCATCAGCCAATATTCCTGATGAACATAGGTGCAAAATCCTCAACAAAGTTTTAGAAACCCAATTCAGCAAAACATTAACGAGACCATACACCATCATCAAGTGGGATTTATTAGTGGATTGTGAGGTTGGTTCAATATCTGCAAAATAATTAATGTGATATACCACATAAGCAAAATGAAAGAAAAAAATCATATCAATAAATATAGAAAAATCATTTGAAAAAACTTAACATCATTTATAATAAAAACTCTCAGCAAAGTTGGAATAGAGGAAATATATCTAACCATCATAAAGGCTAAAAATAATAAACCCACAGCTAATGTCATATTCAACAAGAAAAAGCTAAAAGCATTTTCCTTAAGACCAGGAACAAGACAAAAATGTCCAATGTCCACTTTCACCATTTTTATTAAACATAGTATTGGAAGTCCTAGCCATAGCAATCAGACAAGAAAAAGAATGAACAGGCATCCAAATTGAAAAAGAAGAAGTAAAACTGTCATTATTTGTAGATGGCATGATACCATAAAGAGAGACATTAAGGACTCCACCAAAAAAAAAAAAAGTACTAGAATTGATAAATAAATTCAGTAAAATATCAGAATACAAAATTTATAATCAAAAATCAGTTGCATTTTTATACACAAATAACAAACTATCAGAAAGAGAAAAATGTTTAATCTCATTTAAAATTGCATCAAAAATAAAGTAAAATACTTAAAAGTGAATTTAACTAAAAAGGTAAAAGACCTATACTAGGAAAACTATAAGGCATTGGGGATAGAAACTGAAGAAGAAACAAATAAATGAAAGTATATACCATGCTCATGGATAGGAAAAATTATCAACATTAAAATGTCCATACTGAGTTTAGAGAAACATGGCAGAATGAGAGACTTCCCCAGATATCTCCTATTGAAACAACAATAAGCCGAACATCTACAACTGAACAGAAAACACTCAAACTGCACACCAGCACATCTGAGCATGGGATCTGTGAATAAGAACAACCACAGGACAGAAACCCAAGTGTCAGGTGGTGGACTGGAAGAAATAAAAAAGCTGCCTCTCGCAGCTGCCAGAGCTCCCTATAACAGGATGGGGAGAGAAGAAGATGCGATGGGTTCCCTGAACAGTCCTGCCTGGGAGTGCTGAGAGGTCCAAATAGCGAGCGGCAGAGCCCACTCATCAGGGGAAAAAGCAGAGAAGTGGGACAGCAGAGAAACAACATTTGATTTTTATCAGCTGCGGTTGCAAAACCAAGGCTGAGCCAAAGCCCCCAACCCCCAACCCAGAAGGCCTCTCACCTTTATCCTCCGAGACCTAATACCGCAGAGCCCAGGGGAATATGAGCAAACACTACTGAAACTTGCAGAAGAAAAGGGACGACTGTATATATATAACTGTCCTTTACATATTCATAATGGTAACAACACACAGAAGATTCAGAACTTAAGTATATAACAAAAAACAAGAAGGACCAGAGGGAAAACCCACAAAAGCCATCCAAAATAAAGAAAACAGAAACACAAGGACAAGGAAGCAATGGAAACACTGAGCTACCAGAAAGCAAAAGATAAAATGGCTATGAGAAGACCTCATATTTCAATAATCATCCTAAATATTAATGGACTGAACTCACCAATAAAAAGGCACAGAAATGGATCAGAAAACAAAACCCAACAAGGAGACACATCTCAGCTCCAAAGACAAATATAGACTCAAAGTGAAAGGGTGGAAAATGGTATTTCAAGCAAATGGCATTCAGAGAAAAGTGGGAGTAGTGTTGTGTCCAGAATAACCAGACCCAACTTGAGTGCTCTTAACCAGGAGACAGTTTATTAGCCGGCGGCTGTCCTTGCAAAGGAGCAGCCTCGAAATGCCAAGATACAAGGTTTTTAAGCCCCAAATCCCATTCCTCATTCTGTCTTAAACATAAAGGTCCATCTTTCTCCTATTCACTACCTGTCAACCCACTGGTCAGGTGTGCAAGCGGGAAGTACAGAAGCAGAAAGCTTGTGTTAGAATGTTATGTTCCTATGGGTGATTGCCTATGTTCTCATGGACAATAGCCGGTGTTCCCATGGGCGATGGCCAAATAGTAATTTTCAGCTTATATACAATTGATTATTTTTCATGCCACGCAAGCAAGCAGGGTTACACAGGCTAAAATTGGCAGTTAGCGTATGAGCTCATTGTTACAAGTTTCATGATTAACAGAGTGTGGTTAGGGGTTCCAGAAACTAGGCCTAAGTTATGGACTTCCTTTGTCCAGTTTCAGGTTTTAATTATTCTTTAACCCTTTCACATTTCAGCAGGCCATTACAGTAGCGGTACTAATAACAGACTAAATAGACTTCAAAATAAAAAAGGTAAAGAAAGATACGGAGGGACACTTCATAATTTAAAGGGAATCATGCACCAAGAAGACATAACACTTATTAATATCTATTCTCCTAAGCAGGGAGCCCTGAAATATGTAAAGCAATTACTAATAGAACTAAAGGGAGAAACAGAGCAAAACATTATCATAGTAGAGGAACTAAATACCCCACTGTTGGATATGGACAGATCATCTAGACAGAAAATCAATAACGAAATCACATCCTTAAATGACGCATTAGACCAACTGGACATAATTGACGTTTACAGAGCCTTTTATCCTGAAACAGCTGCTTATACATTCTTCTCTAGTGCACATGGAACATTCTCAAGAATCAAACACATACTGGGTCACAGAGATAGCCTCAACAAATATAAGAAGATTGAAATCATACCAACCATATTCTCTGATCATAATGCTTTGAAACTAGAGATCAACTGCAAAAAAAAAAAAAAAGCAGGAAGAACCACAAATACATGAAGATTAAAAAACATTCTACTGAAGAATAATTGGGTCAGAGAAGAAGTAAAAGGAGAGATCAAGAGATACATAGAAATGAACGATAATGATACTACTACATATCAAAACTTTTGGGCAAAAGTGGTATTAAGAGGAAAGTTCATATTATTACAGGCCTATCTCCAAAAATAAGAACTAGCCCAAATAAACAACCTAATGCTTCATTTTAAAAAACTAGAAAAAGAAGAACAAATGAAGCCTAAAGTCAGCAGAAGAAAAGAAATAATCAAAATTAGAGCAGAAATAAGTGAAATTGAAAACAGAAATAAATAGAAAAATAAATGCAACAAGGAGCTGGTTCATTGAGAAGGTTAATAAAATTGACAAACCCCTGGCTAGACTCACTAAAGAAAAAAGAGAAAGGACACAAATAAACAAAATCAGGGATGAAAGAGGGGAAATTACGATTGACATAGCAGAAATGCAAAGGATCATACAAGAATACTATGAAAAAGTATATAACATCAAATTTAATAACCTAGAAGAAATGGATCAGTACTTAGAAAAATACAACCAACCTAGACTGACTCAAGAAGATATAGAAAATCTAAATAGTCCTACCAGCAGTATGGAAATTGAAACAATCATCAAAAACCCTCTAAAAAGTAAAAATCCAGGACCAGATGGCTTCACCAATGAATTCTACCAAACATTCAAAGAAGACTAAATATCAATTCTCCTCAAATTCTTCCAAAAAATCGAAGAGGAGGCAATACTTCTCAACTCATTTTATGAGGCCAATATTACCCTGATACCCATACCCGGCAAAGATAATTCAAAAAAAGAAAACTACAAACCTATATCTTTCATGAACACAGATGCAAAAATCCTAAATAAGATACTAGCTAACCAAATACAGTAACATATTAAAAAGGTTATATACCACAATCAAATCGGCTTCGTCCCAGGGGCACAGGGATGGATCAACATATGCAAATCAATTAATGTGATACACCGCATAAACAAATTAAAAAATAGATGCAGAAAAACCTTCGACAAGATACACCATCTATTTATGATCAAAACACTTAACAAACTCAGTATAGAAGGAAAGTACTTTAACATAATAAAGGCCATCTATGATAAACCTTCTGCCAACATTATACTTAACGGTGACAAACTAAAAACTTTTCCCCTAAGATCAGGTACAAGGCAAGGCTGTCCACTATTGCCACTGTTATTCAGTATAACATTGGAGGTCCTAGCATGTGCCGTCAGGCAAGAAAAAGATATAAAAGGCATCTAAATAGGAAACAAAGAAGTCAAACTGTCACTATTTGCAGATGACACGATTCTCTATATAAAAACCCTAACTCCACAAGAACACTACTAAAAACAATAAGCAAATACAGTAAAATTTCTGGATACAAAATCAACGTTCAAAAACCCATAGCATTCCTATACTCTAAGAACAAAGTGTAAGAAAAAGAAGTGGAAAAAAAATTCCTTTTGCAATTGCAACAAAAAGAATAAAATACCTAGGAATAAATTTAATGAAACATGTGAAGGACCTATATAATGAAAACTATAAGACCCTATTAAAAGATACAAAGAAATGGAAAGATATTCCGTGTTCTTGGATTGAAACAATCAGCATAGTTAAAATTACCTTATTATTTAAAGCATTATACAGATTTAATGCAATCCTCAAAAAAATCCCAGCGGCGTTTTTTAAAGAAATAGAACAAAAAATCATCGTTTTGTATGGAAGCACAGAAGACCCCAAATTGCCAAAGCCATCCTGAGAAAAAAGAACGAGCCTGGAGGCATCAGTCTGCCTGACTTGAAATTATACTACAAAGCAACAGTAATCAAAATGGCATGGTATTGGCCAAAAATCAGACACATGGACCAGTGGAATAGAATTGAGAGTCCAGAATTAAACCCGTATTTATATGGGCAAATAATTTTTGACAAAGAAGCCAAAAACATACAGTAGAGAAAGGAATGCCTCTTCGATAAATGAAAACTGGAAAGCCACCTGCGACATAATGAAACTAAACTGTTGTCTATCACTACACACTAAAATTAACTCAAAATGGATTAAGGACCTGAATATAAGACCTGAAACAATAAAATGCATAGAAGAAAACATAGGAACTAAACTCAAGGGCTTTGAACTTAAAGAGGATTTTATGAATTTGACTTCAAAGGCAAGGGAAATAAAAGCAAAAATAAATGAATAGGACTACATCAAACTTAAAATCTTCTGCTCAGCAAAAGAAACTGTCAACAAGGTAAAGAGACAACCATCCAAATGGGAAAATAGATTTGCAAGCAATGCCTCTGATAAGGGTCTAATATAAAAATATACAAAGAGCTCATACAACTCAATAACACAAAAAACAAATGATCCAATCAAAAAATGGACAGAGGGCCTGGACAGACACTTTTCTCTAGAGGACATACAAATGGCCAACAAATATATGAAAAGATGCTTGACCTCACTAGCTGTTAGGGAAATGCAAATCAAAAGCACAATGAGATATCACCTCACACTTGTTAGAATAGCTATAATCAACAGGACAAGTAATAACATATGTTGGAGAGGATGCAGAGATAAAGGAACCCTCATACACTTCTGGTGGGACTGCAAATTGGTACAGCCACTATGAAAAACAGTATCGAGATTCCTCAAAAAAACTAAGAACTGATCTACCATATGATCCAGCAATTCCTCTACTGGGTATTTACCCCAAAGACTTGAAAACTCATGTCCTTAAAGATATTTGCACACCAATGTTCATAGCAGCATTATTCACAGTGGCCAGGACATGGAAGCAACCTAAGTGTCCTACGATAGATGACTGGCTAAAGAAGCTGTGGTACATATATACAATGGAATATTACTCAGCCATAAGAATAGATGAAATACTGCCATTTATGACAACATGGATGGACCTCTAGATAATCACGCTAAGCGAACTAAGCCATACAGAAAAAGTTGAAAATCACATGATATCAGTTATATGCACGATATAAACCAAAAAAGCAACAAATGAACAGGGCAAATAAAAGGAGACTCATGGACATGGACTGTAGACTAGTGTTTATCAGAGGGTAGAGGGTGGTGGGCTAGGGGAAGTAGACAAGGTAAAGAGGGTCAAATATGTGGTGACAGAAAGAAATCTAACTATGGGAGGTGAACACACAGTGTAAACATATATATGCTTTACTATTAATGTGTACAGCTGAATTTTATTGAATTTTGTTAACCAATGTCACCATAAAAATTAAATTAAAAAAAGAAAACCTAATAACGAATGTCAAAGACCTGTACATGGAAAACTACAAGACATTACTGAATGAAATTGAAGAATACACGAAGAAATGAAAAGATATTCCATATTCATGGATTGGAATAATCGACGTAGTTAAAATGGCTATTTTACCCAAAGCAATATACAGATTTCATGCAATCCCTATTAAAATCTCTATGGCATTTTTCAAAGAAATAGAACACAAAGTCATCAAATGGATATGGAACCACATAAGACCCTGAATACTCAAAGCAATCATGAGCCAGAGGTGTCATACATACGTCAACTTCAAATTATACAACAAAACTACAATAATCAAAACAGTAAGGTATTGGCAGAAAAATAGACACAGAGACCAACGGAATAGAATTGAGAGCCCAGAAATAAATGCATATGTTTTGGAGCAACTAATTTTCTACAAAGGAGACTAAAACTTATAATAGAGAAAAGAAAGCATCTTCAATAAATGGTGTAGGGAAAATTGGAAAGCCACGTGCAAAAGAATGAAACTGGACTGCTATTCGACACCATACACAAAAATTAACTCAAAGCAGATGAAAGACCTAAATATAAGACCTGAAACAATACAATACAGAGAAGAAAACATAGGTACTAAACTTATGGACCATGGTCTCAGAGATAATTTTATGAATTTGACTCCTAAGGCAAGGGAAGTAAAAGCAAAAATAAATTAATGGGACTATATAAAACTAAAAATCTGCACAGCAGCAAATACCATTGACAAAACAAAAAAGGCAATCAACTGAATGGGAGAAGATATTTGCAAACAATACCCCAATAAGGGGCTAATATCCAGAATATATAAAGAACTCATATGACTCAACGACAAAAAGAAAAACAAACAATCCAATTAAAAAATGGACAGAGAACCTCAACAGACATTTTTCCTAAGAAGATATACAAATAGCCAACAGATATATGCAAACATACACAACTTCACTAGCTATTAGAAAAATGCAAATCAGAACCACAATGAGATATCACCTCACACCTGTTAGAATGTCTAATATCAACAAGACAAGTAATAACAAGTGTTGGAGAAGGATGTGGAAAAAAGGAACCCTCATAGACTGCTGGTGGGACTGCAAATTGGTACAGCCACTATAGAAAACAGTATGGAGTTTCCTCAAAAAAACTAAGAATTGGTCTACCATATGATCCAGCAATTACTCTACTGGGTATTTACCTCAAAAACTTGAAAACCCATTTCCTAAAAGATATTTGCACACCGATGTTCATAGCAGCATTATTCACAGGACATGAAAGCAACTGAAGTGTCCTATGATAGATGATTGGTTAAAGAAGCAGTGGTACATATATACAATGGAAGATTTCTCAGCCATAAGAAGAGATGAAATACTGCCATTTGTAACATCATGGTTGGACCTTGAGATAGTTATGCTAAGCGAAATAAGCCATACAGAAGAGAATAGGAACCTTATGACTGCACTCAAATGTGAGATATAAAAAGAAAGCAACAAATGAACAAACTTAACAAATTAAAAAAAAAAAACTCATAGACACGGATAACAGTGATGGTTACCAGAGGGGCCAGGGAGAGAGGGGTGGTTGAAGAAGGTAGAGGGGGTCAAATATATGGCGACAGAGACTTCATTTTGAGTGCTGAATACATAGTGCAATATACAGATGTTATTAATGTTATTAGCCAATGTTACTCTAATAATTTTAATGAAATTTAAAAAAATTTAAAGACTCTTTTTATAACAAAAGGAGCAGAACCAATATACATGAAACCATTCAAGACTAAATAACTATAAGAGTTAAGCCTAGAACCTGGTAGCTGTGAAACATTTACTCTATCACCAGGGGTGACCTTGAGCACACAGTTTTATTTCACTGGTCCCAAAGGGGTCTGGCAATGGAATAACAGTGGATCTATACTGGTCCTTTTATATCTCACAGTATAATTGTGTGATCTATTGTCACAGGGCTACATTCCTGACGAGATGGGAAAATAGGCTTCAGAATCACATAGAACTAGACCTGAATTCTGGCATTAAGACTCACTCACTGTGGAACCAGGAGTACATGATTTAACTTTTCTGGGCCAGTGCATTATAGTAGCTAGAATCATACTTCATGTTTCTTCAGCATTTTCTGTGTCAGGCATTAAACAAAGCACTCATCTACCTCATAATATTCTTGAACAATTAAATGAGCTTATGAATCTAAAATTGCTTGGCAGAATATCTATATCGAGAAGTCAATTGATAAACTTTTCACTTAAATAATAATCCCTGTTATCATAGTAACCAAGAAGAAAAAGAAAGCGCACTTCTCAAATGGCACAAGAATCTCTGAAAATTGTACCAAATGTTGATTTTCTAATGGTGAAACAAGTTAGACTAACTCTGAATTGTGATTTCTAGTCATTAAATGTGCTTTGCCCTGGACATTAGTCATGATCCCTGAAAATTTTAGCACAAAGAACCCATGTGTTTGCTGGAACGTGCCTTGAAGTTGGATTTCTCCTTAAAATACTCAAAAGATTAAGTGCTCCCTTTAGTGTTAGCGACTTAGAAACACGGAGCCATTTCCTTTCCTATGCAATAACAAATCAGCCCAAGTAAATACAAAGAATAAAGTTACATAAAAATTCAAGAAACATCAATGAGATACAGATTTGAAATAAGTTAATTCCTTAAGTAAGGGTTTGGCTGAATTTGGGGTTAAAGTGCCAAATAATCTGACTCTGATGCATAATCTTAACATGGGAGAAGGGCTGTTTTGGAGGAATTTTGTAACAGATGGCTGTTTATAATATACATCTGGAGTAGATTGATTTCTATATGTTAACGTTTGTTTTTGTTTTTAGCCTGGGGTGTCTGCCTTCAAATATTGATGATAGTATTGTGGTGGTGAGGGTAATGGTATGGTTAATGGTAGTGTAGTGGACGTGATGGTGGTGGTGGCCATAACGTGTGTATTAGTTTTAACCAGTATCTTAGAGTGAGACAAACGACAAGCCCAGCCCTCATTAAAAAGACTCCAATAGACAACAACAAAAGTAAAATACCAAATTAAACAAATAAAATTCAGGAATTTTTAAGCAGATCTTTCCTCTCAAATGTTCTGATTTTCCCTATCTCTTCTATCTCTTCTTCCTGGAGCTCAATGAAATCTCAGATTTGCAAGTTTAATTTTACATTTTAGTTTTTATGAAACCTGGCATATATTTTCAGAGGCCATTTGTAGCCACACTGATATGGGTTTGATCATTTCTTCATCTGGAGGAAAATAGAATATATATATATATATACACACACACACACACACAAACACACACTATATATATATACACACACACACACATATGTGTATATATATATACACAATATATATACACGCGACATACAATACATGTGCCATCGTTCACACACACACACACACACACACACACACACACACACACACACATATATATATATAAAGAGAGAGAGAGAGTAATCACATAAGGACCCCAATTTTTCACTTTACTTTGTGTTGCTTTACCCCATGGAGCCACAGATGTGGTCTTTTGGGAGAACATTTGAAATTAAACACATTGTGTTTGAGTTTATTTTGAATATCAAATTTCTAAGCCCTCAGTAAAATGAAAAACTGGTTTTTTTTGAAGTTTTTACAGCGAATGAAATGCCTCAAATCACTTATGTTTCTTAATCTCCAGCACAATCACTAGGTTCGTCAATCTTCCGTGTGAGTCTTTTTCAAATCAGTTAATTTCATAATTTGGTTTTATTAATCTTCCTCCTCAGCCTTTCCTTCAGAGTAGCTGTAGGGGATCAAATCTCTGTACACCCCTCAAATCTCTGTTCCCAACTAAACCCATTGACAAGTGCATGCCTCCCCATTTGTTTTTTAGACCTGAGGCCCAAAGAGAAAACATCTGGAAAGCCACTGTGTCTTAGAAATTCATTAAGCAGCTTAAAAAATAATTCAAATGAGCTTCATTCTTGAGCTGAGGGTTTTATTGACCAATGTTAACTCAAAAAATTATATTCCGACAGTCCAGAGTACAAGTACATTGATTTACATATCAAATGCTTAAAAGAGACATTGAACTACAACTGCTTTTCTCTTTCTACTTTTAAGAAAGACAAAATATGTCAGAACAAAATTAGCTAATGTTGGAAATTGTGTGAGGGGAATTAGCAAGGAAAAAATAAATACACTTGCACAGTCCATACATGATAATCTCCTGTACCTTCTACTGCTCCATTAACAGGACTTTCAAAAGAAAGCTGATGCTCAAAATAAGAATCACCAAGGTATTACAAAATCTTTAACCATGAAAACAAGTCTATTACTATGTAGCAAATGAATCTTTACTTGTTCACTTAATATATGACTCTTGAATGGCTACTATGTTCCTGGCCAAGGGCTAGGTGCTCAAAATACAGAGGTCCTTTTCTTCGTGAGGCTGGCTCCTAAATCTGTGTTGTGTGCTCTTCTGCTCTGAGGTCCAGTCCGGAGCTGCTTACTAGACAGCAATATCTAGTACCTCAAACTCAGTCTGTTTTATACTAAAATCATCATAAATATGCCCCTCTTCTTTTGTCTTGTAAGTAACTAAAATTCATTAAAAGTAAATTGAGAAAAAATGGGTTACCACAAGAATACAGAGGGAACCTCATAGAACTCAAGGACAAGAAATATAGTCAAGCCCCATGAGGGACAAGAACCAGGAAATGGAAAGCATATAAAACCAGAGCAGTCCTGCACTTCTCCATTTTTCTCTCTGGGATCCCATAGTTCTCTTGTTCCTGCTTCTCTTCATTTTCCTCTTTCTCTCTCTCTCTGCCATCTTTATTTCTCGATGCATAGGGCAAAACATGATTGCTCCTCTGTTTCCCGAATTTTATGTCCTCCCAGTTCCATTCTAATCAAGTCTGTTTAATGATTCTAGCTTCAATTCCAAATTCTTAGGAGAAAAAAAATCTTCCTAATATAGTTCAGCTATAAAGCTAAATATATATATCCTAGCAAAACATTTTTCTTAACCCCATAGACAGTATAATGTATTGGTGGGAGCATTTACTAATTGTATGACCTTGATTAAGTCACTTACCTCTCTGTCTCACTTCTTTTGTCTATAAAAAAGGTACAATAACAATACCTATCACATAGATTTTCTATGAAGATTAAATGAGATAATGCAAATAAATTTATCACAGTCTAGGCACAGAACATTCCCCAATAGAGTGATGTCTATTCTATTACACTATGATTATTTTGAGTCAAATGTTTGGCAGTTGTCTGGACAGATTTTCCCAAGAAAAAATTATATATGGTAGTTGGGTTCCCAATTATGTCCTGTCAAAACTTTGAAATTCAAATGCCCCAGATCTCACCAGCTCATTAAAAATTATACTCTATATATGTCAATATTCTATCAATCTCAATGTCCCATCTGAGTAACTACATATTATAGTCCCAATACACTCTCTTTAAATTCTCCTCCAATATATTTTTATGAAAGTTTTCACATAATCTCAAATATATGCACCAGCATCCCTCTCTTACTTATCTACTCAAGTTCCTGATTTGATGGCTGTGCACGATAAACCTATCTGCGGACATGAAAAAGTAGCTTGTCATTATATCACTGTGGGTACCTTCATGAAAAACACATGCCTTATCAAGAATGACATCTCTCTATGTCTTCACACTACCAATGTTCCCCTGTCTCTCATGTAAAATGGTTCTGCTTAGGATTCACACAGGCTTTCCCACATACGTGGGTAGAGTGCACATAATAATTATAGTATAGTATAGGCTTTAGAATCTGATTGTCCACTTACATTCCTTTCCATCACTGATTAGCTGTGTGACTATTGGTTAATTACCTTTTTTTTTTTAAGGTAAATAGTCAATTTTATTCTCCTTAAACCACAAAACAGTGTCTGGTTATACAAACATCATTAATTACAGTCTTGTTAAGAGGTCCTGGCTGGGAGAGGTTAGTCAGTCAGTGACCAGAACTCCTGAGAGGTCTCTTTAAAATGCTAACATCCAGGTTAAAAGACTTAGGTCAAGAGTGGTGTTGGACTGGCAGGACCCCCACCCTAAGTCCAGGGGAAGTACCCTGACCCATCTAGAAGGGCATTGGGCCCAAATCATGGGACTTAGGCCATGGTGCCTTGTCCAAATTGGGCCACGGCTGCTGCACAGTGTTTCCTCCTCAGCCGGGGCCCATGGCATCTGGGAGGGCCTGCCCAGAAGCACAGGGTCAGATCTATATTTATGCATTTTTTTCCTTCAGGCTCTTACTTCACAGTCCACATGGAAAATAGAGCTCAAGAAAAAACAGCAGTCTTATTGAGCTAAAATGTAAAAGGTCATAGTTTGGGACTGCCTCAGTGACTAGAAATCAAGGTAGGAAGAAATCCCACAAAAAAAGAAATCACATAGTAGATTAACTGCCTGCCAGAATAAAACTCAAAAATTTTCAGAGGAATATAATATGATCTAGAATTTCTCTACTATATCATCACAGTATCCAATATACAATCAAAATTCCTAGACATGAAAAGGAGTGGGAAAATATGACCCATATTTAGGAGAAAAAGTAGTCAACAAAGAAGTTTCACAAATAACCCAAAGTTAGCAAATAATAGATATATTGAGTAATTTGCAGGAAAAGATGTATATACAGATGAAGAGTTAGAGGATTTTAGGAGAAAAACAGAAATTCTAAAATAATAGAATAAATAAATAAATCTCTCAAAACCAAAAATTAAATATCTGAATTTTTTAAATCTGCAGAATGCAGAATGTTTCAAGGTCATTCACTTTGAAGACAGATAATTTCAATACAAGTTATCCATACCAAAAAAATTAGAAAAAATAATTTTAAAAACACTGAATAAGGCCAAAATGACATGTGAAATAGAATCAAGTAGTCTAATCTACACATAATTGGAGTCCATGAAGGACAGAAAAAAAAAATATTTGAAAATATCTTAGCCAAAATTTTTCCAAATTTAATTAAAAACATCAATCCCCCAATAAAGGTGAGGAGATCTCAAGTGGGATAAATACAAACAAAATTGTACCTGAGCACCTCATTATCAAATTGTTAAAAACTAATGATAAAAAGAAAAATCATAAGACAGTCAGAGAGGAAAAAAACACATAATACTGTTGATTTCTCATCAGAAATATTGGAGGCCGAAAGGAAGTAAAATGACATCTTTAAAGAACTGGAAGAAAAATATGAATTCTGAAAATCTATGTCCCATGAAAAATTTCTCACACCCCTACAATAGAGGACACTGAGATTGCTTCCTCCATATCCACCACTCCTCTCTTAGTAAATACTTGATTTTCATTTTAACCCGCCTTTTGCCACCAAGGATTTTGTGTGAAGCTGGCTCCCATTAGATTCCAGGGATGAGGAATAGAGCATATGACTCAATTTGGGCCAATAACTAACAAGAAATCCAAATTAAAATGACATAACAAGCAAACTGTCTCACAAAAAGGTTGTGTTCCACACCAAAAGGTTTAGCTATAAATCAGCTCTAGAGTTGGTAAATTATGCTGACATCAGTTAACAAAATCTAGTAAGTTTCAAGTGTGCAATTCAACAGTGTCATATTCATATATACATATATGTGTATGTGTGTGTGTGTGTGTGCATGTTCACTACTTACAGTTAGATTTCTTTCTGTCGCCACATATTTGACCCCTTTTATACCATCTACCTCTCCTCTCCCCTCCTACCCTCTGGTAACCACTGGTCTCCTGTCTATGTCCATGAGTCTCTGTCAGATTGTTCTGTTTGTCGCTTTTAGATTTATATCCCACATATAAATGATATCATATGGTTTTCAACTTTTTCCATCTGGCTTATTTCGGTTAGCATGATTATCTCAAGATCCATCCATGTTGTTGCAAATGGCAGTATTTCATCTCTTCTTATGGCTGAGAAATTTTCCATTGTATATATGTACCACAGCTTCTTTAGCCAATCATCTATTGTAGGATACTTTGGTTGCTTCATGGAGTCCTGGCCACCATGAATAATGCTGCTATGAACATCAATGTGCATATATCTTTTCGAATATATGTTTTCAAATCTTTAAAGTAAATACTTAGTAGAGAAATTGCTGGATCATATGGTAGATCAATTCTTAGTTTTCTGAGGAAATGCCATACTGTTTTCCATAGTGACTGTACAAATTTGCAGTCCCATCAGCAGTGTATAGCAGTGTATGAAGGTTCTTTTTTCTCCACATCCTTTCTAACACTTGTTATTACTTGTCCTGTTGAGAATAGCCATTCTAACAGGTGTGAGGTGATATCTCATTGTGCTTTTGATTTGCATTTTCATAAGTGCTAGTGATGTTGAGCATCTTTTCATATGTTTGTTGGTCATTTATATGACTATTTGGAATAAGTGTCTGTTTAGGCACTCTGCCTATTTTTTTAAATCAGATTGTTTGTTTTTTTTGTTGTTACTGAGTTGTATGAATTCTTTGTATATTTTGGATATTAGGCCCTTATTGGAGGTGTTGCTTGCAAATATATTTTCCCATTCGGATGGTTGTCTCTTTACCTTCTTGACAGTTTCTTTTGCTATGCAGAAGCTTTTTAGTTTGATATAGTCCCATTCATTTAATTTTGCTTTTACTTCCCTTGCCTTTGAGGTCAAAATCATAAAATCCTCTTTGAGTCCAAAGTCCATGAGTTTACTATGTTTTCTTCTATGCAATTTATTATTCAGGTCTTATATTCAGGTCTTTAATCCATTTTGAGTTAATTTTGATGTGTAGTGATAGAAAATAGTCTAGTTTTATTCTTTAGCAGGTGGCTTTCCAGTTTTCCTAGCATCAGTTATTGAAGAGGCTTTCCTTTCTCCATTGCATGTTTTTGGCTTTTTTTTTGTCAAAAATTATTTGCCCATATAAAGAGGGTTTACTTCTGGACTCTCAATTCTGTTCCACTGGTCTGAGTGTCTGTTTTTCTGCCAATACCATGCTGTTTTGATTATTATTGCTTTGTAGTATAATTCAAAGTTGAGCAGAGTGATATCTCCAGCCTTATTCTTTTCTCTAAGGATGGCTTTGGCAATTTGATGCCTTTTGTGCTTTCATACAAATCTATTGATTTTCTGTTCTATTTCTTTAAAAAGTGTTGATGAGATTTTGAATGGAGATTGCATTAAATCTGTATAATGCTTTAGGAAATAAGGTAATTTTAACTATGTTGATTCTATCAATCCAAGAACATGGAATATCTCCATTTCATTGAGTCTTCTTCAATTTCTTTTAATAGGGTCTTATAGTTTTCATTATGTAGGTCCTTCACATGTGTTGTTAGGTTTATTCCTAGGTATTTTATTCTTTTCGTTGCGATTGCGAAAGGAATTTTTTTCCATTTCTTTTTCTGACAACTTATTATTACAGTATAGGAATGCTATGGGTTTTTGAACATTGATTTTATATCCTGAAACTTTGCTGTATTTATTATTTCTAGTGGTGTTCTTGTGGAGTCTTTAGAATTTTTATATAGAGAATCATGTCATCTGCAAATGGCAACAGTTTGATATCTTCATTTCCTATTTGGATGCCTTATATTTCTCTCTTTTACATAAGTGCACTCACTAGGACCTCCAAAGTTTATTAAATAATCGTAGTGATAATGAACAGCCTTGTCTTGTTCCTGATCTTAGAGGAAAAATTTTTTGTTTTTTATCATTAAGTACAATTTGGCTGAGGGTTTATCATATATGGCTTTTATTATGTTAAGGTACTTTCCTTCTATATCTTAAGTTTTTTTGAAAATAAATGGATGCTGTATCTTGTCAAAGGCTTTTTCTACACCTATCAATATAACCATATGATTCTTATTCTTTATTTTGTTTATGTGATATTACATTTATCAATTTGCATATGTTAAACCATCCCTTTGCCCCTGTGATGAAGGCCACTTGATCATTGTATATATATATATATTTTTTTAATGTGGCCAAAGCTGCTATGAAAAGGTAAACACATGCCATATTTGCATTCTCCTTTATATAGCTCTTTTAATCAACTCTTTCATTTCCGCCCCCCCCCCAGCTTTATTGAAATAGAATAGACAATTAGTTGCTTATATTTACATTGTACATTATAGTTGGTATACAATAATATAGTAATTTTAGTTGTATAGCTTAGTGATCAGAGATCCACATAACTCACAAAGCAATCACCCCACTAAATCTAGTACCCCTCTTTCCCCTTATATATTTATTACATTATTAACCGTCTTCCCCATGCTACACTCTACATCTCCATGTCTATTCTGCAACTATCCATTTGTACTTCTTAATCCCTTGCATTTTTTTCATCCCCCTAACCCCTCTCCCATCTTGTAGCCCTGAAAATATTCTCTGTTGTATTCAGTTCGCTAGTATCTTATTTAGGATCTTTGCATCTGTGTTCATGAGAGATATTGGTCTGTAGTTCTCTTTTATTCTGTTATCTTTACCAGTTTTGTTATCAGGGTAATATTGGCCTCATGAAATGAGTTGGAAAGTATTGCCTTCTCTTCTATTTTTTAGAAGAGTTTGAGGAGAATTGGTATTAAATCTTCTTTGAATGTTTGGTAGAATTCACAGGTGAGCTGTCTGTTCCTGGACCTTTACTTTTTGATAGTTTTTTGATGATTGTTTCAATTTCCAAACTGCTGATTGGTCTATTTAGATTTTCCAGTACTTCTTGATTCAGTCTAGGAAGGTTGTATATTCTTAAGAACTCATCAATTTCTTCTAGGTTATTAAATTTGATATTATATACTTTTTTATAGAATTCTTGTATGATCCTTTGTATTTCTGTGGCATCTGTTGTAATTTCTGCTCTTTTATTCCTGATTTTGTTTATGTGTGTCTTTTCTCTTTTTTCTTTAGTAAGTCTAGCCAGGGATTTGTCAATTTTATTAATCTTCTCAGAGACCCAACTCTTTGTTGCATTTATTTTTTCTATTATTTTGTTGTTGCTCTCAATTACTCTCCTAGTATTTTTATCAAGACTCCATTGCAAGCAGGTCACCACGTCCCAGTATTCGTTGCCTGGAAGATGTTTATGTTTCAGGGCTGAATGAAAGTGCCCGAAGACAACCTCTCTTCCTGCCTTTGTAAAAACCTACTCTGGGTGGTCAATTCAAAGACCTACAGGGGTGGCCTGTAATAAAGGAAGGAAGCAACTAGAAGGCACAGCCCATGGTGTGTAGTAACTACCCAGAACCACCCAGCCAACAGTTGACCATCAGGAGAGAGTCAAGGCAGGATGTTCAGCCATCTGTTCATCTAACTGCCGATTCATGGTTTACTTTTACTTGTAGAGGTAGGTTTTAATTAAAACAAGAGCTAAGTTCCATATTAGCCAACCAAAACATATTTGTGAATTGCATCCAGTCTCAGAGACCAATTTGTAACCTCTGGTCTAGACTCATTGAGAAAATTATGTGCCAATGTGCCATGCCAGGAAGGGCAGTGAAGAGAGGCCATAGTTTCAACATTGAGAAGGGACCAGGTACTCTCTGTGGTCATGCTTCAAGACAGTGGCAGGCTTTCATGGGTGGCTGCATGATACACCTAAGGAGGTCAAATCCTGGACCCTTGCTCTCAGCCCCTGGAGAAATTCCCATGCTTTGGTGGCAATAGGTCTCCTGGACTCCCAGAGCATATGTCCACTTGGAACTGTGTCACAATGCTGACCAGAACAGTCTTCCTGAAGCTTTAGGGCTTTCTAAAATCTTGTCAGCTTTGCAGAATCCTTGGTGGTAGCCCTGTTAATGACTGTGATAGATTTTCTACCAGTTCAGCAGTATAAGGGCTCAAGGCCATATTTGATTTTATTTTGAAAGGAATAAAGAAAAGTGACATTTCCTTCCTATATGCATTTATATTTTTAGATTCATACTCTTTATAAGAATAAAGCTCTCAAAAAACATTTTTGATCTTGTACCCTTCTCTACCCAGGACCCTCATCCCTTGTCTGAACGTACTTTCATCCCTACTCTCCAGGGGTGGGGCAGGGAGGAAGGAAGGATCTCTTTCATTCATTACACTGAAATATTTTTTTTCTAAGCTAAAAACTGAATGATTTGTTTCCTAGGTCACCTCAAGATGTTCCCAAGCCATTGCTGGAACTGGTTAATAAAGGTCATTCTTCATTACAAAATGTATAGTTTGCTAGGGCTGCCACAACAAAATACCAGACCGGGTGGCTTAAACAACAAAAATTTATTTTCTCACAGTTCTGGAGGCTAAAAGTTTGAGCTCAAGTTTTAATAATGAAGTTAATTGTATATAGTTCTATTGGTAGGGATGGTTTCTTCTGAGGCCTCTCTCCCTGACTTGTAAATGGGTATCTTCTCCCTGTGTCCTCACAAGTTCTTCCTTCTGTGTGTGTCTGTGTCCTAATCTCTTGTTATAAGGACACAAGTCATTTTGAATTAGGGCCCATCCTAAAGACCTCATTTTAACATAATAACCTCCATAAAGACCTTATCTCCAAATACATTCATTTCTGAGGTAGTAGGGTTCAGGACTTCAATGTATGGGAGGTGGGAGTGGGGAACAAAATTCAGCCCATAATATAAAGAGGATAGCTTATCCAGGAAACTGAAAATCTTTCCCTTCACACAAATACAGATATATCTTTATTAAACGCCATACCAGCTAATTTCTTCAAAGTTTTATGCCCTTGAACTTGCTCCCCAGGCTTCTGCACAATGGAGAGAACGCTTCAAAACTTATGGCTTATTCAAAGCAAAAGTCTTTCTAGTTTTCCCCAGTGAAATTGTCATAGTTCTAAGGCTGATCTTATCAAAAAGCTTTGTCAGCACAATGCTTTCTGGATTTACATACAGGGCTCTGGAGAAAGCCACATGGTGTCAAGGAGAAGCTGGCCTGTAGCCTCCTCTTTTGGTAACCAGATTGATATATAATACCCTTTATAGTCTTGTTTTTCAGTTTAAATTGTATATTCCCTAAGTTGTTGGCTGAATAAATAAATTTAATTAAGAGTAGGGTGTTCAACTTTGAATAATGCTGGCTCTCATCTGTGAAATTCTATACAGTTTTGTCTAGGACCTAGATCAGTTGTTCTTGCCTGGCAATAATGGTTTGATTCTCACATTAAACTTATTAGTTTGATAAAGGGGCAAAAAAGCGCAGACTTAAGAATCTGAAATGACTGAATTTCCTAAAAAAACTCTGGCAAAGTAAATGATTTCTGGGATATGGGAAAGGGCCCTACCTTCTAACTTTGTGGTCTCCCTGAGGAACAAACATTTCTTTTGTGTATGTTTCCACTTTGATATGGAAATAAGAGTACTTATATATCATTGATGCATTAGCATAAACATTTTATAGGAAACATATGCCCAGGTATTTGATGCCATTACAGGTCAGGGAGACAATAACTGACACAAGTAGACAATAGCCAGAGTGGAACCCAGGCTTCCTCCCATGGCCTGCACATCTACAGCTTACCACATCAACCCAGATAATAAGCTATTTTGCAGCAAAGTCTTGCCACAGATAGAACTCATCCTCATTCCACCAGGAGGCATTTGTGAGAGCGGATCTTCAATTGTCTGGAAAACTGGAAGAACAATCTTTCCTGTGACCTGCAGGCCTGATCCTCCTCCAGATCTCCACTAATGCTTTTCCGAGAATTAAAGTGGCATCTTGGAGAAGGAGCAGAAAGTTGCTCGGGCTAAGTGTCTTTTGTCTGCAAGCTTAACAGGGCCATGAACAGAGCAGAGCTGGCTCTGTGTCTCCTGGCTTGCTGACCCAGGCCCTGGCTTGGCATCCTCAGTTTGAAGGAAGGGACATAGGGTGACAGAGTGCAGGGTGAAAATTCAGAGACTGGGGCAAGGGAGCCTCAAGCCTCCCCCTCCCAAGAGCCTTCAACCAGGTATTATTTTCCTTTCATGCTTCCTACTTCCTTGGAATCAGTCACAGCCACAGCCTCTGCCATAGGCAGGGCTAAGGCCACAGACCTCAGAATCCTGCAGATCTGGTCTTATATCCTAACTCTGCCATTTACTAGCTGTGAGGTCTTAAGCATTATGTACTATATTCACTTTCTTCATCTTTACAATGCAGCCCACTACACCTTCCTCATAGCATTGTTGTATGGATTAGCTAAGTCCTAAAAGAACCTAATGCCTGGTATTCTTATTATTGGACTTTTTGAGGCCACAGGTTCAGTTTCTCATGTGATAAGCTCATTGGAAGAGAAAAATAAATGCCTTGAAGAGCAAACTCAGCTTGTCCGTCTCTGAATGGCCTCTAGAGTCATGCTCACCATTGGGTGCTACTTTGATAGCTACACCTCACCACAGATTGCCCAGAGGCCTATCACCCGCTTCCTAGTGAATCTCAGGAAATCCCACGTGGCCACTAGCCTCTATCTGAGCACAGGAGACAAAAATGAAGACCTTGGCAAAGAGAGAGGGAGGCACTCCTCTCCTGCACCATACTTGTATCCCAAAGAAGAAGGGTAGGGTTCTAAATATGGTGGCTCCAGAATTGGAGGTTCTTTATTTTGTGAAAACCCAGCCAAAGCCAACAGGGCACTAATTTGCCAAAGACCATTCTTCCTGTTCTACAAATGAAAGTCACACTTCCCAAAGCAAGGCTCAGGGAACCCTGGGAAAAAAAAGTTTAATCTTGAATTGATTCTCATCTCCCTGACTGTGAGCTCCTTGAGGAGAAGGAAAATGGGTTCCTAATGTTTGTATCCTTAGAGTCCAGCAGTACCTGGCATATAGTAACCATAGTAACAGTGCAACAAGTGTTTATTGAATGAATACATAAATACATACATACACATACATACATCTCAGCTTCTTGGATCTCATTTCTCTAAACAATGTTGACAATCTTAATAGCTTTTGGCAAGCTCATTAACATCAAAGTCTTGATTTTATCACCTATAAAATGGGGCTAAAACATGCCTAATATTAAGACTGACTTCAGAATTTAATCTACATGAACAGTGTTTTCAAACTAAGGGTCTCATCCCACTTGTGGGTCACAAAATAAATTAAATAAATCATGACCAGCATTGTTTTATAATGAGGTAGAAAATCATTAGATAAAACAGAAAATGTGTTAGAAATATCAGAGTAAATGATAAGAAATAAAAGTATTATTTTGTAAACTTTTGTATGTGGGTGAGTACTGGCTTGGAATATAAAATGTATTTCTTAATGTACATTGTGGTACAAGATGTTTGATAGTCACTGTACTGGCGTAGTTTCAAGAGCCAGCTTTGAGAGAGGATGGGTTCCATGGCACACATTGCTGGTTTCACCCTGGGAGCAGCAACGGAATTTTTCCTAGATCTATGGAGTGGCTACTGCTGTGTTGCAACATCCTCTAGGATGCATTCACTTTATCATGTTGCAAAGGTTCCACCTAAAGAACAAGTTTCTGAGTGAAAAGCCCAGATCCATGCAAGTCTGACAATCCTAAATTGATCTTTTCTCAGGGAATGCATAAACACATACTTCAGAACCTTTCAGAAGGAACTGAAAGAAGGACCTGTAGTTCCCATGTAAAGTCTTGGATCCATAGGCTTACATCAGGAGGAGAAAAGTTGAGGCTTGAAATTAGAGAATCTTGAAATCTTGGACCTGAGAAATCAACTGACCAGCCACCTACACAACTCCTTATTCCTAGGTCACTTCCAGAGAGGAGAATTCTTACTTCCTCTCAGGAAAGCCCATTCTGTTCTGACCAGCTCTAATTGTTCAAATATTCTCTATTTTATCCAATACAAACCAACCCTTCTGTCACTCTCAATTATTCATCCTAAAAGCCAAAGAGAAAAGAATTCCCCTATAAAGTCCCTCAACTGACTAATTCTAAAAAACGTATTGACTAAAAATGTTTGATAGCCAGTGGTTGTATAACGCTTTGAATTTAACCCAGCTCAAATCGTCTTGAGGGACTTGAACATAATTCAAGTTTTTCTTTGTCCAGCTTATCTATGTCATTGGTGTGATTTTACAAAGCCAAGCTATTATATGAATGTAAGAAAACCAAATACCCTTCAATAAGAACTTTATCAATATTACCAACATCCGGCCCCAGTCTCCCTTATGAAGAACTGAACTTCTGAGAGCTGAGCAGGGAATGTTATCTCTAGGTGGGGAGGAGAGCTGGCAGAGTGTCTCCATTTTGATTTCTGGAGAAACTTTCTCTGGTCTTGAGACAGGCATCATTCCTCCATTACGATTCTACTTAAGCATACTCAAAACACTCTTTCCTTGAATGTTCTGAAATGCATTGAAATTTGCAGCTGAAATACATTGGAATTTGCAGCAAGAAGATCACCTCAACTGCACAAAAAAAAAAAAAAAGAGAAGTAGGCTTGAGGCATTGTTGTAGGTATCATGGAATCTCAGAATTCTCAGGTCTGTCTGGGACCCTTCTCTCAAACATGGTGCCATACACTTTAGCTTCTGCTAGAATCCTAAGTAAGGAAAGCAACTCCCTCTACATCCTTAAAAATTCCATCCTGGGCTCCAAGGTTTCCCATCCTAGCCCCTGAACTTCTTCTTCTCCCTCCCTCACTGGATTTACTCTTCAGTGAGCCTTAGCCAAGCAGAATCTAAGTCTTATAGCCCTGGAAACCCAGCACTGTGATCCAGCAGCCCTGTCACTCTATGTCAGTTGCCCATAAAAAGTAGAAGATTGCCTTTACCAGGTTTAAAAAAGAATCCAACTTGAATTCCTGTGCCTGCTCTGAGGGATCTCATTAGGCACTCATTTATTTTTCTAGGTAGAGATAAGTTAGTAAAAACCAAGCACAAGTACACACCCTTTCTTACTCAAGTCACCATCGCCCACTCAGGTATCCCAGGGCCTACTCAAGCATCTCTCCCACTCCAATCCTACCAGTCTAAAAGTCATCAGTTTACCTTGACAGCTTAATCTGGGACTCATTTTGGCCCCCTGTGTGGTATACCAGAGCCCCAGCCATTCTGGTAAAAACAAAGACTGTCCTCTTTTTCCACATGGAGTTCTCTTTACCAATAGCATATCAGCCACCAGATCTAGAGAGAACCAGATAGCAGAGCCTACCCAAAATATTATTTAGTCACTCATTCAACAACAAACACAAAGTGACATTCTGTCACTGACTTCCCACAAGATATTTTTTATCCATTAGCATACCATTTGTATAAGACTTTCCTAGATATGTATACTATCCTCTAGTATCTTAGTATTGGAAAGATTTCAGAGGTCCTGCGATCTCATGCCATCTTTTTACAGGGTCGTTACTAAAGCCAAACCATTTAGCTTGTTACTAAAATAACAAGGGCTATTGTACTCCCAGAACTAACATGCTGTCCCATGATCTTCCCAATGTACCATCTGGAGCAGTTGTAAAATATGGCCACAATTCTTCATCTGTCCTCCTATCAAGAGATTGAGCCTATCCGCTCACCCTTTAAAGCTTAGTGGGCTTGTAGCTGCTCTGACTAGTAAGAGTATGGTGGAAATGATGCTACGTTTTGATGTTAGATCATAAAAGGCCATGCAGCATCCCTTTGCTAGAACATCTGCTCTTAGATCCTTGAGCCACCATGTAAGAACTTCAATTACCTTGAGGATGCAGATGGGGGAGGCCATGAGTACATAGTTCAGTCTTCAGGCCCAGCAGAGCCCATCCTTATTGCCATTCTCCCATAGCATGAGTCTTAGACCATTTAGACCAGCTGAATACCACCAAGTGACTTTAGTCAATTCCACATAGAGCAGAATTGCCCTGCTGAGCCCTGCTTTAATTCCTAATCCACAAAAGTGAAAGTTACAAAAAAAAAGTTATTATTTTAAGTCACTCAGTTTTGGAGTAGTTTTTGTGCCTCAGTAAATAACTAAAACACTGCATGACGTCCTATATTAGTTTGCTAGTGTCACTGTAACAAAGTGCCACAAGTACCACTGAGTAGCTTAAACGATGGAAATTTATTTCTGTTTCTCAAGTTGGAAGTCCAAAATTAAGATGTCAGCAGGGTTGCTTCTTCTGTGGCTTGTCTCTTTGTAGATGACTACTTTCTCCCCGTGCCCTCACATGGTTTTCCTCTGTGTATGTCTGTGTTCTCATCTTCTAAGGACATCGGTCATATTAAATTAGGGCCTTAATTAACTCTTTAAAAATCCTATCTCCAAATAAGGTCATATTCTGAGGTACTGGGAGTTAGAACTTCAGTATATGAGTGGAGGGGGCACAATTCAAACCATAAAACCTCTGAAAGTATTCTGGTTAACAACTTCAGTGTGGGGTTTTCCCCCCACCTTCAATAATTCCATGAACACCAGCTGGACACCAACCCAGTTCTGACACTATCTACCCAGAGATAGCAGTGGATCCCACAAGTTAAAGGTTCAGTCCCACAAGACTGTATGCTCTCCACCCCACACACATACTTCAGATGCCAGTTATAAACCCAGGTTGCTACCTGTGCTTCTGACCTACTGGCTATAAATCAGAGGTTTCCATGACCCCCTGGAATAATTTGCTAGAACAGCTCATTTACTTACTGGTATTTAAAAAAAAAAGTTTAATCAAGAAAATCTGAAGATCTAATTGACTTTATTGAGCAATTCATGAATAAGGAAACATCTCATCTAGCAAGTAAAGAGGTACTCCAAAGAACTGTACAAAACGGAAGATTTTTACAGGCAGAAAAATGATGGGTCAAGGAAGTTATTAGCAGAAGAAAAGAAAGAATTGTTTCAAGCCAGTACCTGGGATTCTTTTGAGGGGAAGAGAATGGTAGTGATCTTAACATTCAGGTCACCTCATTAATGTTAATCAGGAAATTTCAGATTGACTAATGGTCACATTCTTGGGAGAGGTTGAAACTGCAATTAAGTCTTAGTTTATTGTCGTGGAGACGAATGACTCCATTTTGGGCCTGTTATTTCTTTTTTAACACTAGATTACTGGTTTATTACAAAGATCATTAAATGATCAAATAAATACCAGATGAAGAAATACATAGGGCAAGATTCTGAACAAAGGAGCTTCTGTCCTCATGGATAGGGAGCCCAGCATGGTGGCATGTGGAAGTGTTCCAGTTCCCCAATCTGGAAGCTCTCTGAAGCCCATATATAACTCAGGAACAGCCAAATGGAAATGATACATAGAGTAACGCATGGGGAAAGGATGAGGAGCTTCCACAGCCTCTCTGAACACACCACTCTCCTGGAATTTCCACATGTTCACCAACCAAGAAGCTCTCTGTACCCTTCCTTTTGGGTTTTTATGGAGGCTTTATTACATAGGCAAGACTGGTTAAACCATTGATCATTGGTAATTGATTTAACCTCAAACCCCTCTCTCCTTCCAGGAAATTGGGGGTGGTACTGAAAGTTCCAATTCTCTCTTCATGGTTGACTCCCCTGGCAAATAGCTCCCAACTTTAGATGCTTTCCAAAAGTCACCTGGTTAAACCTAATTGTGGTGGAATAGAGCTTATTATGAAGAAAAAGACATACATTTCATTTTGATGACTTTAAAACAATTTCAGAAGCCAAGGGAAAGAGACCAACTATTATAACAAAATGTTCCCATTGCTCTTATGCTCAGAAAGTTCCAAACAGTTTGTGAGCTGTGAACCAGGAACCATATATAAATGGTTATAAATTATAATATCACAACCTCCTTAAAAGGAAGGCTGTCCTGTATGTAATTCACACCCTCAAATATTCATTTCTCATTTCTCTAATATGAACGACAGGTAACAACTATATACTCTTGTCTAGGTCCTTCAATAATGATCTAGGAACTATAAAAAATGGAACTCTTTCCTTGTGTACAATGGGAAACCATGACCCACCTCCCATAATGGAGAATAAGAAAATCTTCAGGGCTGTGATAATAACTGGTGGAGCAGGCTGCAATTCTCCGTCATCCCTGTGCTATGTGATGCCAGGGCCATGGGGATGGAAAACCAAGTAGGGTACCAGGGGGAAGCAAAGAGTCTATCAGAGCTTTTTCAGGCACCAACAGAAATGGCTCCTCAGTGAGCCTGGCTACAGCAATCAAACTGTTAGGTTAGGCACGATTCCCACCTGCTACAAACATGGACAAACAGGACATTCAGTGTTCCATTAAGGAAGTTATATTTTACTTACTGCTCTGCAAGCCCCTGTCATTAATTATGTGTGTGATGCTGTGCTGGAGATGGAGTGGGCAACAGACTGGTATGCTAAACTTTTACCTTTCCAGAGCCTGGATTCAAGCCCCAGCTCCTAACTCCGCATATTAACATGGTCTTGGCAATCAGAGGCTGAGTCTGGTTTATGTAGAGCAAGAAAACTACTGGCAAGCAGCTGTCTTGGCCCAGGCTGCAGGACATGGCCCAGACTCAGACTGCAGGAGTGTCCAGGAGTAGCCATGAAGGATTCTGTAGCAGCCTGTGGTGAAAGAGCCTTTCCTCGGAGTAGGAATGCAGACCAGTGTTTGTGTCAACAAAGCTGAATCCTTTCTCACTCCAAGTCTTTTTTTTTTTTTTGCTTCCTCTGTCAGCCCACCTCACAGCATCAGACCCATCTACTCAGGTGTTTTTAAAAACCAACTTTCCCCAGGTGGCCCTTTGCGTCTGAGCCTCAGGTTCTGCCATGCCCTCGCTATGCTACTAAACTCTCCCCAAAAAGTAAACTTGCTGGCTCTAACTTCAGCTCCATTTTCCATGCCAGGACCTCAGGTTCTTCCTGCCATATGTCCAGTCCCACCTTAGGTGCCTGGAGATACCCTGGTCACAGCTGAGGGTTGGATTGTACTGCACTAGCTGTCACGATCTCTAAGACCTTCTCAATCTCTACTCTTCCTAAGGCCGGGTCTCCACCAGGAGTTTGTTAAAGCATATGTGTGCTTTATGAAAGGAAAGGGGTTGAGGCACTGACAAATGAACAAAAAGGTCCCACTTCCTCACAATCACTTTATTTAATATATGAGAGTGTTTCTTCACAATAGGCTCTTCCTCATAATCAGGAAGCCATCCATCAACACTGACCACCATTTGAAGGTGTTTAGTATTATAAGTGAAAAATAATCATGCCAGCAGCTCACACCTACATATTCTTCCTCGCTACCTCACTTCATCTTTATAGCTAGGACTTAGGCAGAACAGAAGATCTCCTTATTTTACAGAGGTCAAGTATTTGGCTCCTTCGAGGTCATCAAACTGGGTATGAGGTTGCCAGGGTGAAGTAAAGGAGGGATGTGGCTACATAATCCAGTACTCTTTCCCTTATGCATGTCACCTGGGGCCTGTGAGTGACCTGAGTCTCACAACCCACGACTCCTGGACTGCTATACCTCATGTTTCTTCACTGTGAGTGTCTGCCTGCCCAATTTACTCCCCTTCTGTACAGAGTGTTAACAACATCAACATGACTTAGCCTCAGCAGAAAGCAGAGAATGCCATTATGGCATGACAGCAAGCCACCTGTGAATCACCTGTGCTCATTGTCAATTTATCAATAGATCCCTTGCTCTATCCTTCATGAATGGCCTGTGAAAACAAAACTGGGCCTATTAAATATGTTTTCCTTGCCAGTTGGCACAATGTTAATCTTTGTCAATAGGGCACTAGAGAAATATTACAGAAGAAAGGAGTCTTCCTTTCTGGTTCCAGTGTGCTCTTTTGTCAAGCTCCTGCCCACACAAAGTTTCTTTAAGAGCAGGTCTAACAGACCCCATGGCTAGGAGCTCCCCTCCAGCCCTAACCTTAGGTAGTTTCTGGGCAGAGAGCCTATGATGAGATGCTCCCTTGTAAACAGCTTTCTCTGGCAGCTGGAGGGCAGATTTTCAGCAAGTTCTGAAGAATGGATTTCTAGAAAGTTCCACTGGCACAGCACTACATATGTGGCTCTGCTATTCAGGGAGCCATGTCCATGACCTTTCTAACAAGGTCTGGGCCTCACATCAGGCACTAGGAGAACTTTCTTGAGCACTCTATCTCAGCCCTAGGGGTAGTGACTACTCCTTTAATATATGCTATGTCTTCGTTCTTTAGATTTCACTTCTAACTTGCCAATCCTTCACAACTCCAGTCCTTTGTTATAGTTAATAATTCTTTATATCGAACTTCCCCTGTTCAAATTATTAAGTGGTTTCTGTCTCTTGATTAGATCCCAGCTGATACATTGTCTAAGTGCCTATTATTTTTCCCCCTGAAAAACAGCATTTGCTTTCTAGGTCCAGAGGAGGGAGACCAAGCCAGCATGTGGAAACCATGCCATATTAGGAATAACTGTGTTGAACAAGGGCAGTGGAAGGAGATGTTGGCCAATGTGTTCTACTGCCTACAAGTTCCTGATTAGCTGGCTGTCGAAATGGAGTTGAACCTGTTTTATTAGACTCAGAAGTCAGATAGAGAGATCAACAACAGGCAAAATCTATGTGTGGGGGGCAGATCCCAACTCAACGTAAATAGGAACTTTCTAATTTTTCTGGCTCCTTGGGAATAAAATGCACTGCTTCCACTAGGCCTGGTCTGCCCATGCTTAATAAGAGAGGCACAGACTGGACAATTGCTTGGGAAGAGTTATGGAAGGGAGTTTGGGTGCAATGGAGAGGATTTCTAAGAATCCATTATTCTGAGAGATTCTGACAATAAAATATAGACAGAACATTGCAAGATAAAACAATAAGAAAGAGCTAAATAATACCATTTGACGTCTTTGACCTAAAACCTGGGTCTCCATGTCTTTCCCACATGGTGTAACTAATAAAGTCATTATAAATACATTTCTCTCCAATTTTTAGTATTTTGGTATGACATATCTACCTGAATAAAAGCAATGTATCCGTACCACACTGAAATCATAGTTATATTAGTATTCTAAATATATTTAACCATATGAGCTAAATATATATTTAACTAAGGTAAAAATAGTGTTGCCAGCATGTATATTTGTATAGTTCCATAATTTAATTTTCAATTTGATCATAAAATCTCATTTGCTGTTTTTTATCTTAGGAACCCAAGGGCTGTTTGATTTAGACATTTATGGCATACTAAAGTTAATGTGAGACTATTTAAATAGTTAGCATTAAGTGCACATAAATTTATGGTTCTATAAATGTCCTCTTGAGCTATATAAGATATAGGTCTACTGGAAACCTAAGAAATTCAAACCTAGTTTCATTACTATTTTCCAATCAATAAGCAATGTTTTTATCTTCACTGTTTTAAGTTAATAAGCTTAAACATTACATAGAAAAGGTCTGACTAATGAATCTGGCAATTTAACAAATATCTATTACTTGTCTTTTGCCAGCCTCTCTAAATACAGCAGTGATAAAGACGAACGTGACCTCTGCCCTCACAGAGTAAAGAAATTAGATTTTATTATATAAGTGGTATACAGAACTCTGAAAGTTAATGGGAGTGTGGGGTAACCTGAGCTAAGTTTTGGGGAAGAGGGCATGTCAGGCAAGGCCTCTTTGAAGAAGGGGAATTTAGGCTGAGTCCTGAAGCTTGGAGGCAAGAGGCAAAGAGGTGGGTAGAGAGGATGTGTATTGTTATAGATGAAGGAAACATCATATACTCATCATGTAAGACTGTAACATGTTCAAAGATCTAAAAACTAAAGGATACAAGAACCAAGGAGAAGTGATATGGGGAGGAAATCAGGAACCAAATCTATGGGGGCCTCACAAGCCATGTTACAGATTTGGAGCATTATTCTTTACCTTATCTTTAGCCTATTCATCTTTATTCTTGATCTTAGTGTCCTAACCCATCAAAGTGTGTGTGCATGTGTGTGCACATCTGCACGTGCATGCACACATGTGAATGAGTGTGTACATTTATTGGGTCTAGATGTAAGATAGTACATAGTATTTCTTACTATTCATCCTAATCAAAATGTGGAAAATAATGCTATATCATGAATGCACTAGGAAACAATAGAAAGCTTTTAAGTGACAATAACGTGACCAGATTACATTTTAAAAGTTCTATCTTGGTTGCAAAGAGAAACAACTGCAGTTGAGAGTTAATTCTGCCTTAGATCTGGAGAGTGCCAATGGGGATGGAGTAGTCAAATCTGAGATATATTTAGAAAGAGGAACACTAAGATTTGAACATAGATTAAGTGTGCAAATTGAGGTGATGGGAAGAGTCGAGTCTGAACAATGGCTTATATGGTAGAGTTATTTTCTACAAAAGAGAACCATGTAGAGGAAGTGCATTGGCCTGAACAATGGCTTATATGGTAGAGTTATTTTCTACAAAATAGAACCATGTAAAGGAAGTGCATTGGCCTGGGGAATGAAAGGCTCTGTTTGAGAAATATCTAGTTAGAAGTTTCTGCAAGACTTCGATTTGGAAATGTCGAGTAAGTAGTTGGATACATAGGCCTAGAGCTTAGGAGAGAGGTCAGGACTGGAAATGAAGATTGATTCAGACCTTTATTCAGCAGATATTTCTTGAGCTCCTACCATGTACCAGGAACATAATGTATGTCTAGTACATTATGTTCTAGACATACATTAGTAAGCAGATGTTATCATCTTCCCCTTGAAGTTTAGAGCAATTGCCATATAAATGAAAGTCTAAGTCATGGGAGCAGATATGCTCGTCAAGGGTCAGAGTTTTACATAAGATGAAATAGGTTTAGAATTTCAACAACAAAGATTAAAATAAGAGTAGTTGGCAGAACAGACCAGGACAGAAAACTAGCACCATGTTCTGCTCGAAAGAGCCAAGAAGAAAGAGTTGCAAAGAGGAGGATGTTGGTGTCAGAGTTGAGGCAAATCAAATTGAAATGACACAGAGATGTCTCCTGCTCAAGAGTGGTGCTCGACTTTATCTCTCTTACTTCCTATGTAGGGTCTTAGAATGAACAAAAGCATAAACACAAAAACCCTATGAGTTCCAGGAAACAAAATTGCTTATAAAATATCCATTTTTATCATCACCATAATTATCATTATAACAGTAATGTTGAAGAAACCATAATTGCAAAAAATTAAAGTGTCACCACCTAGAATTATCTTTCGGAGATTAGAAATTAGACAAGGACTATGTAAAAAAAAAAAAATAAAAGATAGTAAAATTTGAAAAAAGAAGAAACTGAAAAATAAAGTAATGCGTATTTCTTAGCATTCCTGGTAAACCATAGGTATTTATTTGTAGATAAGATGATTTATTTCCTAATCTCTGTATGAAGATATATAGAAGAATGCATTTCTGATATTGAATAGCCTCACGAACTGGAAAGATTCCACTCTCTCCTGATTGTTGGCAAATCTCAGGGAAGTTATCAAACAGTTTCATGTCAGAGAGGTTACCTCTCAGAGCTTTGACTTCTGAGATGATCCACTGTGAGATGGAATGAGATGAAGAATTGTGAATCATCGTGGAATTATAAATTGTTTTTACTTTCATTGTTGTTAAATTTTGCTGCAATAATTGCAGGAAATTAAGGAGAAATGACAACTAACTGCAATGTGAGACCCTGGGTTGCACCCTGGGACAAAAAAGAAATAGGAAATTAATAAAAATCAAAGTCTATGGCCATGCCACCCTGAACAAGGCCATCTGATCTCAGAAGCTAAGCAATGGTAGGCCTGGTTAGTACTTGGATGGCAGACCACCTAGGAAGACCAGGTGCTATAGACGTAAAAAATTAAAAAATTAAAAAATAAGGAATTGTAAACTGACAAGGTCCTTGTAATCTGTGAGGTCAACCAAGGTTTGCTCACATAAATAAAAAAATAAATAAATAAATAAATAAATAAATAAATAAATAAATAAGGTCTGCACTTTAGTTAATAGTATTGGACTAATGTTAATTTTCTGGTTTTGATCATTATAATACATTAATGTCAGGTGTTAATACTAGGAAAAATTGCATGAAAGATATACAGAAATTTTCTCTACCTTTTTTTTACAACTTTCCTCTAAGACTAAAATTATTTCAAAATGAGCACTTTTTGCACAGATTAAAGAAATGTTTAAAACCATTCAATAAAACCCTAATCGAGAGTCTCTAAATCCTCAAAGAAGGTCTCACAGTCAGAATTTTTTATAACTATTTTTTAATGGATTTTTATTTTTTTTGTTCTTGCGATAAATTTAGGTGAGGATAACTTCACATTTATACCAATTAAATCTTTGAAATATTTGGTCACTTTTATTGCTTTTGACTCTTCAAGTTTTCTGTACCTAAGCACAACAAACCACTTTATTTAGATCCACCACTATAGAAAAAGGCTGGACTCCACACACATGCTTATAACAACAACAACAACAACAACAACAACAACAAATAGCCTCAGTGTCTCCGGGAAAAAAAAAATGAAACTATATTTTATTGTTTTAAATTCACTGCCTATTATTCTAATAAAATATTTTTGTATACTTACTTTCTAATATATTTATCAAACTATTCTCTACACTTAGCCACTTTCTATCAATTTTTAAATCTTCCAGTTTAGTGGATAAAACATCTCAATTTGCGAAGCGTAAATATAAATGCATAGATTCACACACTTGTAACACTCATCCCCATGTTCTACTAATTCACTCAGCAAAAACATGTATTGAAACAATGCATGGTGTGCAAAACATTAGATTGTCTCTTATTGTGGCAATATTTTAAACAATAAAATCTGACTATATCATCAGGAAACACTTGCTCTCCTGTTCCAATTCACTCTATTTGTAAATGCATTGTGCTATAAGTGAAAAAGATTGCCAAACTCAGCAAAGTCAGTTTAAAAAAAAGCCTGGCTATTTGGCTCTGAAATCTTTTGACTAGATCCTTAAATCTCTTTCCCAACTCGGGACTTGAATGATAACCACAGAGAATCTGTGTGAAGCCTATTGTCTGGGGACCCTCAGCATCAGGGAGGCCTTTTTATATTATCTCTCTTAATGTAAATGTAGTTTGTCAGTGCATAATGCACTACAACATCTCATTTAGATACAGAAAGATGAATTCTGCAGGTGAAAAAAAAAACATATTCAGAGGGGCTTTGATTTAACGAGAATGGTTTTATTCAATAAGTGTTGACCCATCCATCTAAAGGACAATTTACTCAAAGAACCCACCAATAAAGGACTGCTCCATTCAAAACACTAATGAAGTAAGAGAGGGGACTATGTCATTTGGGACTTTGACAATGCCAAAGTCCCAGGAAACCACACGTTCTATTTGAATCCCCAAACAGTATTAATGAATGTGATATTGATGGATCAGCATGTCCAAGCCAGAAACAAAGACAGCCTCCAAGGAGGGTATTAATTGACCTATAAACTGTAACTTGTGGCTTTCTTTACAAAGCTTTCTCAATTTTCTACTTAGCGAAAGTGTTTATGTTACATGATGCACAGGGCGGGCTAATCCTGTCCGCTCAAAAACATGTAGTTTATTTTTCACTGAGACTTAGAAAAGAGAATCATTCTCAGCAAGACCATCTTTAACAGCATGGCTCCCTCCATGGACAGATAAAGTCCTTAAGGATGGTGGGGAAAACACCAATGAAGAAAGTGTTACAAACTGAAAGATGAAATTATATTTAAGCATGTTATGGAGAAACTATTAAAGCCAGTAGTCCATATTTGAGTCCCTGAAAGGGTTCATTTAGTTCTGCTAGCTGTATAAAGACAGTTCCTTCAGATTACAAGTACATAATATTTGTCAAAAAAAAAAAAAACTCCAAAAAACTAAACTAGGCTGTCAGAAACGGAAAAATAGGGCACTAATTTTATCGTATCTCCTCCCAGACAAGACACCTAGTCTTGCTGAGTGAGGAAGAACTAAGTTACCTGGCTTCTTTGAATCAGACTTGGGACAGAGAATCCAAAAGGTCCCAGGCAGTGCTGGGACATCAGGGGGTGATGTTAGTTCTCCCTGGTGTTGGCCCCCTGCCACCTGCCTGCTGCTGAGGGGAGCTCTTTGATCCTCAGCTGCCCCCATGAAATGGAAATAAACAGAGGACCAGAACAGAAAGAGGGCACAGGTTGTGTCCTAAAAGTGCAGAGGAGAGTTTTCTTCTTTTCAGACATGAGGCAGGGAACAAATGAGGAGATACTCAATTTCCCCTGATCAGTTTGCTTTTGCTCAGATTAAATAAAAAAGAAAGACAGAAATCATAGTTATCTAGGACATAAGTTTAGGTAACATGTTAATAGCATCAGAGTGGTCAGTAGCATAAGATTTAGGGATAGAGAAAGGCATCAAGACAGGGCCACCACCCCAATGCCCCTGATCTAACTGTCAGAATCATAGGTTACCTCCCCCTTTCCCTCCTCCTCCTCTGACTCCTTTTCCTCCGTCCTCTTCTTCATAAATTTGGAATCCTGGTCTTCGGATATCATCTGTTTTAATGTAAATGTCTCCCTCAGCCCCAATCAGCTAAATTTATATTTAATGGATGGGAAACAAGATGAGTGTCTTAGTGCTTGATGTAGGTCCTGTGGATGAAAAAGGGTGCTGAAAGTATTCTCACAGGGTGACCTGATCATAAATTCTTAACTGGGCAGGTTATGGTGGGTAGTCACCCACATAACTTCTTTACTAAAAGACTTATCTTTTTGACTTAGGCAAGCCTTGTCTATTGTTTCTGTGTATCTAGGTTAACATAACCTTGAAATGTCCCCTTTCGATCCCCTCCTTTTAAAGTATAAGAGCACATAATCTTAACTATCCTGTAATCCAGTCCCTGGCCTTGTTTTCTTCCACCCTCAGGAACTCTTCTTTATGTTCCCTTCTTAATTTCAAATGCATAAAGAAATTACAAACTGTTATTCTGCACAGAATTTGAAATCTTGATCCCTGGCATATGTTGTCAGTTTGGCTCAAATTAACTCTTATAAAAAATTCTCTACGAGTTTGGATATTTCGATAGTCTCCTCCATGACTCCTTTTTCTAGCATCCATCATGTTATCTGTCAGCAAATCCAGTCAGCTCTACATTCAAAATAGATCCAAATGCAGTCACTGCTCGCCAGTTCCACTGCTTCCACCTCGGTCTGGCTACCACCACCTTCTCTAATCTGAACTACTACAAAAGCTTCCTAATTGGTCTCCCTGGATCCTTCCTTGCTTCCTTCAGTCTAAT
The DNA here is from genome assembly GCF_902729225.1 of Pteropus medius. Taxonomy (NCBI): domain Eukaryota; kingdom Metazoa; phylum Chordata; class Mammalia; order Chiroptera; family Pteropodidae; genus Pteropus; species Pteropus medius. The sequence continues at coordinate 8,211,418 of NW_024344241.1, read as the reverse complement.
TTCTACTCAGGAGCCAGAGCGATACTATTAAAATACGTGTGAGGTCATGTCATCTCACTGCTCACAACTCTCCAACGTCTTTTCATATTACTCAGAAGAAAAGCCAAAGTTTGTTTTTGCAAAGCTCTCCATAATCTGATCCTGGTATCTCTCTGACATCCTCTTATTATTGTCCTTCTTACTCAATCCGCCCCAGTCATTCTGTCTTTATTGCTATTTCTTGAACTCTCCCAGGCATGCTTCCCACCTCAGGGCCTTTGCACTTGCTATTCTCTCTGCCTATAAGCCTCTTCCCCAACATATTTTCATGGCTTATTCCTCTCCTTTTTCAGATATTTACTCAAATGCCTCCACAAACCCTCCTTATACCATTCCCTAGCTTTACTTACTTCATTAGCATTTATTACCATCTAACATGCTACACATTTCACTTACCTGTTTCCTTCAACCAAAATGTGGGGACCAAGAAAGCAGGGGTTTGTTTATTTTATTCAATGGTGTATCCCTAGAGCCTGTGTTTGGTACACAATTGGTGCTCAACGAATTATTGATTTTTATTCATTCACTAGAGGGATGAATGAATATTGAATGAACCATACAGATCAGGTAGGATGGAAGCACACCAAAAGAAGAAAAGCAAGATACTGAGAACACACTGGTTATGCCCAGTGTACTATTTCTTAATCTATTGTGCTCAGAAGAGTCCTCTAGCACAGTGTTTTTCATCCAGCAAGGTACCTATTAGAGTGTCATGAGATAATTTCAGTTGCCATGACCAGCAATATACAAAAAAAATTAAGAAATAGAATAGACTTTTTGAAATTAGAATAAATTATATACAATAAAGATAAGTATTTCATAAAATTTCTCGTTTCCAGTGAGCACACACAAAAAAATGTTGTTGACTATTGCAATGTAAAATTTATTGCTTAGCATAGTTCTCAGTCAACAAAGTTTGAAAAACCTGTTATAAATAATACTCCTAGGGTGGCTAAAATAATTATCTTTGAACAATTCTACAAAGAAAGACCTTCCACAGCCTTTTTGGAGCTCCCATTACATGCATGTTGGTGTGCCTACATGCCCATCATTTCTCTGAGGCTCTGCTCATTTTTCTTTATTCTTTTTTTCTTTCTGTTCTTCTGGTTGCATACTTTCTATTCATCTTCAAAGTTTGCTGGCTCTTTCTTCTGCCAACTCAAATCTACTATTGAGCCCCTCTATTCAACTATTCAACTTTCCATTTTTGTTTTTGTGTTTTTCTTTTTTCCACTGCAGAATTCCCATTTAGTTCTTTTTTATAATTTCTATCACTTTGATGATATCCTCCATTTATGAGTTGTTTTATCATACCCTCCCTTGATTCTTTAAACATGTTTTCCTTAGTTATTGTAATATATTTATAGTACCTGCTTTTAAGTATTTATCTACCTAGCCCAACATCTGGTCCCTCCCAGGCAGTTTCTATTGCCTCTTTTTTTTCCCTGCACATTGGCACATTTTCCTATTTCTTTGTATGGCTCATAATTTTTTGCTGAAAATTGGATATTTATATAGTATATTGTAGTCACTCTGGATGCAGATCCCTCATTTGGGATTTTGATTTTCTTGTTAATTTGGTTGTTTAATTGGTGAGTGACTTTCCTGGGCTAAATCAGTGTGCAGCCTCTGATGTTCCTCCTAGATATTTTTTCTTGTTTATCTCTTTTGAGCTGGCTTCTTAGAGATTGCCCTGGGTCCACATAAACCACTAATTGATCAAATGTTGTGCTTAAGCTCCTTAGCCCCTTAGATTTTCATCCTTTACTCTTGGATCTGTGTGTGGCTTGGAGATACTTTCATAGTTTAGGGAGTTTATTATGTTGCTCTATATTCAGCCTGGGACTAGCAGTTCAGAGGATCTATTTGGGCATGTATAGCTTTCCAGACAACCAGGAATAAATGTGATTTCATTTTACACCTGGCTTCCTAAGAGTAACTCTTTGGGTTTAGCCAGTGTTTGGTCAGAAGTTGTGCTTAAGCCCCTTATTGATAGGTCTGTGTGTGGCATTGGGAGTGCTTCCACTTCTGCCCAAGGGCCCAGAGGGACACCCCTGCTCTGTGAGCAGAAACCAAAAGAGATGGTAGTCCCTGGTCTTCTCAGTTTGTTCCTTCTTGTGTGGGAGTTCCATCCTATTAACAAACTGAAATAGGGCAATCAGGCCCCAGTATTCTTGGCTTGTTACACTTGGATAAACCCTAGTTCCACAAATAGGGGTTGTGTGGAGAAGAGAGCTCAAGTTCTCACCGTCATGCCCACCTGGAACATTACTTGCACAACACAAGGCTGGGGAGTACGAGAGATGCAGATGACCTGCTCCTCCTGGGATAAACTGCAATCTAGATTGTGAGCTGGAGGAGCCAGCCCTCATCCTCTTTGTTACACCTGCCCAGAGCAGAGCCATCATCACACAGAGCTTGAGGTATGGGTAGGGGGGCAAACTATGGCTCAAATGCCACAGACTCTTGCTATCCTTATGGAGATTTAGTAGATTTTCTCATATGATTCTCCCTTTGCAGTGTGTCTTCAGCACAATGACTAGAGGCTTTAATGGTCGTTGGGTTGTGTTTTCTTTTTAAAATAATTTTCACCAGTTAAATGATTGTTTCACTAGAGACAGGGTTTTTCTAGTTCCTCACACCATCATTCTAGAAGTCCTGCCTTTTTTTGTAATCCACACCAAGGCCTCACTCTATGAAGGTAGCTTTCTGTGCATAGGGACATCTTGCTACCCTTCGATAGGTACCCAGGCCCCACTCAAAGAGGAGCCAGAGGAGAATGGGAAGTAATGCAAATGCCGAGCTCTTGTTCAGGAGTGGTAGTGCCCACTAGTAGATAATTCAACTCAAGACAGCAAATATTTACTGATAGAGTCCTGCACTTCCCTTCCTATGGGCTATCTATCACTTTCCACCAGAACGTAAGTGGCAGTGGGGGTGAGGGTGGCGTTTATTTTATCCGGTGGCATTTATTTTATTCCCAGAGCCTGGTACACAGCAGGGTAACCCATTAACTGGATGCAGTTCATGGCCACCACCTCTAGCTGTGATTTGGAACAAGACAGTGATGAGGCCAAGATTCTGTAGGAGGATCTTGACCTTCCCAAGACATAGCTGTTCAGCCCACTCTCTGATACTATAATCTATCATAGGCCCCAGCTCCAGCCCAGGATTGTTCTCACCCAGAGCTGTAGCCAAAAACTGGCAGAGATGCTCCTTGAGAAAGATGTGTCTTTATCACTCTGTCACTCTTACCTCAGTGCCCCATTCGTAAGAGAGAAAGAGATCGGTGGAGAAGACTATTCTGCCTCCATTCCAGGAAACGGGGCAACATATCCACCACATTTTTTATATAAATTTATTTGTTTAAATTAGTTTCAAGTATATGGTACATTGGTTAGACATCTATAATGTTCATAAAATGAACCCCACAATTGCTCCCTCCCTCCTCTGGCCCTCCTCTTAACCATCATATTAATGCTAACTACATTCCCTCTGTCATGCTCCCCATACCCAACTATCAACTACTAATGTGTACTTCTTTAACCCTTTACTCCATTCTCTCAGCCTCTCAACCCCAATCCCCTCTGTCCGTCACCAAATTGTCCACTATACATTGTGTCTGTTTTTTATTATTTTGTTGTTTTTATCCCTTAGATTCCACATATAAGTGAAATCATATGGTATTTATCTTTCTCTATCTGACTTATTTCACTCAGCATAATAACCTCTAGGTCCATCCATGTTGTTGCAAATGGTAGAATTTCATTTTTTTTTAATGGCTGACTAATATTCCATTGTATATATGAACCATAATTTCTTTATCCAATTGTCTGTTGATAGGCATTTAGGTTGCTTCCATATCTTGGCTATTGTAAATTGTGCTGCCATGAATATTGGAGTGCGTAGATCTTTATGAATTATTGTCTTGGCTTTCTTTGGATAAATACCTAGAAGTGCAATTGCTGAGTCAAAAGGTATATCCATTTTAAATTTTTTGAGGAACCTCCCTACTGTTTTCCATAGTGGCTGTACCAATTTGCAATCCCACCAACAAGGTATGAGGTTTCCCTTTTCTCCACATCCTCACCAACACTTGCTGTTTTTTGATTTATTGATGATAGCCATTCTGATAGATGTCAGGTGATATCTCATTGTAGTTTTAATTTGCATTTCTCTGATGATTAGCAACCTTGAGCATCTTTTCATATGTCTGTTAGTCATCTGTATTTCCTCTTTGGAGAAGTATCTGTTCAGGTCTTCTGCTCATTTTTTAATTGGATTGTTTGTTTTTTTTGTTGTTGAGTTGTATAAGTTCTTTATAAATTTTGGATATTAAACTCTTATCAGATGTATCATTAGCGAATATCTTCTCCCAAACAGTCGGTTGTCTTTTTGTTTTGTTGATGGTTTCCTTTTCTGTACAAAACCTTTTTAGTTTGGTGTAGTCCCATTTGTTTAATTTTTCTTTTGTTTCCCTTGCCTGAAGAGATATATCTGAAAAGAAATTCCTATTAGTAATATCAGAGAATTTACTGCCCATATTTTCTTCTAAAAGTTTTATGGTTTGGGGTCTTACATTTAAATCTTTAACCCATTTTGAAACTATTCTTGTATATGGTGTAAGAATAGGGTCCAGCTTCTTTTTTATGCATGTATCTGTCCAATTTTCCCAACATCATTTATTAAAAAGACTGTCTTTACCCCAGTGTATATTCTTACCTCCTTTGTCATATGTTAAGTGAGCGTATAGGCGTGGAATTATTTCAGAGCTCTCTATTCAGTTCTACTAATCAATGTATCTGTTTTTATGACAGTACCATGCTGTTTTGGTTACAGTAGCCTTGTAGTATAGTTTGATATCAGGTAGTGTGATGCCTCCAACTTTGTTCTTTTTTCTCAAGATTGTCATGGCTATTCGACGTTTTCTATGGCTCCATATAAATTTTAAGATTATTTGTTCTAGCTCTCTGAAAAATGCCATTGATATTTTGATAGGAATTGCATTGAATCTATAGATTGCTTTGGGTAGTATGGCCATTTTAACAATGTTGATTCTTCCTACCCATGAACAAGGTGTATGCTTCCATTTATTTGTATCTTCTTCAATTTCTTTTTTCAATGACTTATAATTTTCTAAAAACAGGTCTTTTACCTTCTTGGTTAATTTGATTCCCAGGTATTTTATAGTTTTAGAAGCAATTGTAAATGAGTTTTCTTAATTTGTCTTTCTGAAAGTCCATCATTGGTGTATAAAAATGCCACTGACTTCTGAATATTTATTTTGTAACCTGCCACTTTCCTGAATGAATTAATCAGTTCTAACAGTTTTTTGGTGGAATCTTTAGGGTTCTCTCTATATAGTATCATGTCATCAGCAAATAACGAGAGTTTTACATTTTCCTTTCCAATTTGGATGCCTTTTATTTCTCTTTTTTATCTTATTGCTGTGGCTAAAACTTCCAATACAATGTTGAAGAGGAGTGTTGAAAGTGGACATCCCTGTCTTGCACCTGATCTTAAGGAAAATGCTTTTAGCCTTTCCCCAATGAGTATGATGTTAGCTTAGGTTTGTCATATATGGACTTTATTACGTTAAGGTATGTCCCTTCTATTCCCACTTTGTTGAGAGTTGTTATTATAAATGGATGCTAGATTTTGTCGAACGCTTTTTCCACATCTATTGATATCATCATTTGGTTTTTATCTTTCAATTTGTAATGTGGTATATCACATTAATTGTTTTGCAGGTATTGAACCAACCTTGCATCCCAGGAATAAATCCAACCTGATCATGGTGTACGATATTTTTAATGTATTATTGAATTCAGTTTGCTAATATTTTGATGAAGATTTTTGCATCAATGTTCATAAGAGATATCGGCCTATAGTTTTCTTTCTTTTTTTTTCTTTTTTGTAATGTCTTTGCCTGGTTTTGAAATCAAGATAATGGTGGCCTCATAAAAGGAGTTAGGGAGTCTTCTCTCTTCTTAAATTTTTTGGAATAGTTTAAGAAGAATATGTGATAATTCTATTTTGAATGTTTGGTAAAATTCACTTATGAAGCCATCTGGTCCAGGACTTTTGTTTTGGGGGAGGTTTTTGATTACCGATTCAATTTCATTGGTGATAATTGGTTGTTTCAGATTTTCTGTTTCTTCTTTACTCAGTCTTGGAAGATTGAATGTTTCTAGGAATGTGTCCAGTTCTTCCAGATTGTCCAATTTGTTGGCATATAATTGCTCGTAGTATTTTCTTATGTTTCATTGTATTTCTGTGAAATCTGTGGTTATTTCTCCGCTTTCATTTCTGATTTTATTGATTTGAGTCCTCTCTCTTTTTTCCTTGACAACTCTGGCTCAGGGTTTGTCAATTTTGTTTATCCTTTCAAAGAACCAGCTCTTGGTTTCATTAATCTTTTGTATTGTTTTTCTAGACTTTATTTCATTTATTTCCACTCTGAAATTTATTATTTTCTTCTTTTTATTCACTTTGGGCTTTGTTTGCTGTTCTTTTTCTAGTTCTTTTAAGTGTAAGGTTAGATTGTTTATTTGAGCTTTTTCTCGTTTCTTGAGGTAGGCCTGTATTGCTATGAATTTCCCTCTTAGGATTGCTTTCACTGTGTCCCATAAATTTTGAGTCGTTGTGTTTTCATTTTCATTTGTCTCTAGGTATCTTTTGATTTCTTTCTTGATTTCATTAATAGCCCATTCATTGTTTAGTAGCATGTTATTTAGCCTCCATGTGTTTGTGTATTTTCCAGTTTTTTTCTCATAGCTGATTTCTAGTTTCATACCATCGTGATCAGAGAAGACAGTTGATATGATTTCAATCTTCTTAAATTTATTGAGACTTGATCTGTGTCCTAACATGTGGTCTATCCTAGAAAATATTCCATGTGCACTTGAGAATAATGTATATTTTGCTGCTTTGGGGTAAAAATGTTCTGAAAGTATCTATTAATTCCATCTGTTCTAGTATATCTTTTAGGCCCATTGTTTCCTTTTTGATTCTTTGCTTGAAAGACCTGTCCATTGGTGTCAATGGGATGTTAAAGTCTCCTACTATGAGTATATTACTATTGATCTCTCCTTTTATGTCAGTCAATAATAGCTTTATGTATGCAGGTGCTCCTATCTTGGGTGTATATATGTTTACTAGGGTTATGTCCTCTTGATTTATAGATTCCTTTATTATTATGTAATGCCTTTTTTTAATCTCTTATTATAGCCTGTGTTTTAAAGTCTATTTTACATAATATAAGTATTATTACCCCAGCTTTTTTTTCATTTTCATTTGTGTGAAATACTTTTTCCATTCCTTAACTTTTAGTCTGTGAGTTTCTTTTGATCTGAAGTGAGTCTCTTGTACACAGCATATGCAGGGGTCCTTGTTTTCTAATCCATTAGGCTACCTTATGTCTTTTGATTGGAGCATTTAATCTGTTTACATTTAAAGTGATTACTGATAGGTACATTGTTGTTATTTCATTATTCATATTTGTTATTTCTATTTTCTTTTTTACCTCTCCTCTTTTTATGGAAGGCTCTAACATTTTTTGTAATGCTGGCTTGTTGGTGATAAATTCTTTAAGCTTTTTTCTGTCTGGGAAGCTCTTTATCTCACCTTCCATTTTAATTGAAAGCCTTGCTGGGTAGAGTATTTGTGGTTGTAGATTCTTGTTTTTCATAACTTTGAATATTTCTTGCCATTGTCTTCTGGCCTGCAAAGTTTCCATTGAAAAGTCAGCAGACATTCTTATAGGGTTACCCTTGTAAGTAACCATCTTCATTTCTCTTGCTGCTTTTAAGGTTCTCTCTTTGTCTTTGACTTTTGGCAATTTAATCACAATGTTTCTTGCTGTAGGTCTGTTTGAATTCCTCTCATTTGGAACTCTTTGGGCTTCCTGAACTTGTATGTCTAATTCCTTCGCCAGGTTAGGGAAGTTTTCTGTCATTATTTCTTCAAATAGAGCCTCAATCCCTTATTCTCTCTCTTCTTCCTCAGGTACTCCGATGATTTGGTCATTTTTACGCTTCATGTTGTCCCAGAGGTCTCTTAAACTATCCTCATTTTTTTTTAAATTCTTTTTTCTTTTTGTTGTTCTGATTGGGTGTATTCAGCTACCTTGTCTTCCAATTCACTGATTCCATCTTCTGCTTCATCCAATCTACTGTTGAATTCTTCTAGTGTATTCTTCAATTCCATTATTGTATTCCTCATTTCTATCTGGGTCTTTTTTATGGTTTCTATGTCCTTTTTTATGCTCTCATTGTGCTCATCCATTCTCCCCATAAGATCATTGAGCATCCTTATAACCATTATTTTGAACTCTGACTCTAGTAGGTTGTTTACCTCCATTTCATTTAACTTATTTTCTGGAGTTTTCTCTTTGTTATTTCATTTGCGGCATGTTTCTTTGTTTGCTCATTTTATTAGCCTCTCTGTGTTCTTTTATATGTATCAGAAATATTTGTTTCTTCTCTCAGCCTTGGCCAGACGGCCTAATGTGGAAGGTGTCCTGTGTGGCCCAGTGGAACACTCTCCCTGATACCTTGTGCTGGGAGCTCTGGACATGACCTTTGTGTGTGTTGTGTGTGATCTTCTGTTGTCTCCAAGCCTTTATTGTTAGTAGACCAGTGGGTGGGATTAACGTTCAGGCTGATTAATTGTGGGAATTGGCTGCACTCTCAGGATAAGAGTTGTTGTGTAGGGGCTGACCCCACTGAGTGGGATTTGCCCAAGCAGGCTTGTGTACTTGTTGCAACCACCTTTGTGTGTATCACTATTGGAACTAGTCAGGAGTTGCTCTGTTGTCGTCTGGTGCCAGCCTCCAGATGCGTTGGTTTTGTGGCCTTTTGGGAGTGTCAGCCGCTGCTTTTGATTGCTCAGGGCTACCCAATGAGAACTACAAAGCAATCCACTGATGGTTGTTGCCTATGCTGGATCTGCAGGTAATTGGAAGAGACAACACTGTTGGCAGCTCTCAGTTATCTCCCATCCCTGACCTATAGCAGTTTAGCAGAGGGACCAGTGCTTCTCAAGGCCTGATACTGCCTGTCAGTTGCCTGTAAGTCTCTGAAACTGATGAGCCTCTGGATGATAGCATGTTGAGTGGTGCAGGGACTCTGGGAGTCTCCTTGGTCTAGTGAGTAAATTTCCCCTTGCCACTACAATATCAGTTTACATGCCCACGCTGTCTCTGTGGCTTGCTGTACAAGTTTCCAATTGTAGCAAGGTCAACTGCTGCCCACCCTTGGCCTAAATGCGCTACCACAGAGCAGGGGCAGCTGCTTATCAATGTGCAGTAGGCACTTTGTATACTAGATGGGGCAGGAGCGCAGGGAGTTAAGGGCCGTCAAGCCAATACAGACCCCCGCAATCCCCTTAAAAGATATTGCAGCTCATACAGGCAGCAGTGGTCTGTCCACATCTGTTTTCTTCAAAATGAGCTCACTGTGCTAACCTAGGTCTGTTGCCTGCGCTAACTGCTCGACTCCAGAGCCGAGCAGAGCACAAGAGGCTGCTTCTCAATGGGCTGCAGGCACTACCACCACGTTTTTAAAAATAATCATTGGGAAGTACATTTTGTGTCACATGCATTGGGTGAATTGAGGAAATATTCTTTATATGTTAGGTCTTAAGCCTCTCCACCACTCCATAAGATAAGGAATATCAGACCATTTTTGAGAAGAGGAAATGAGGCTTAGAGGGGAAGTATAGTTGGCCCTCCTTATCTGTGGGTTCTGTATCCTTGAGTTCAACCAACTGTGGATTGAAAATATTGGTGGGGGGGGCAATATTACTTTGCTGCTGATATGTACTTTGTAGTTAGGCCTATGATGGTTGCATCATGCACTAAACATGTACAGACTTTCTTTTCTTGTCTTTATTCCTTAAACAGTATAACAACTATTTACATAGCATTTACATTGTATTAGGTATTATAAGTAATCTAGAGATGATTTAAAGTATATGGGAAAATGTGCATAGGTTCTATGCAAATACTACACTGTTTTATACAATGAACAGGAGCATCCTTGAATTTGGTATCTGTGCGGGGTCCTGGAACCAATCCCCTGAAGATACCGAGGGCCTGTAAGGTTAATGTCACATGATTAGTAAGTGGCAAACTCAGGATCGGAACCCAGGAATATCTGCGTATAATCTCATGTTTTTTCTACTATCTATGCTATGTCATCCAGGAAGAAAAACATTATTTTAAATGTCCTAAAAAGGTCTTCACAGTGGAAAAGTCCTGTGGGTAAGCCAGGAGAAGCCTCTCATATTTTGCATTAGACTATGTAAAGTCTTACTTTAAACTGAATTAAGGCTGAACAAAATAATCTATCATATTATCCTAGATGATCACAGTGATCCTTGTAACTTGCTTGACTCAGCAGCAGCCCTTTGTTGGCCCCTCTCTTAGCCTCAAGCCTACCTCTAAGCATCATGTGGCCCTATAGGTATCTCATGAGTTTCTTCTTCTTTTTTTAATGAATTTTAATTATATACTATCTCCTTTTGACTGGTGCTCAAAAATGTTCAGTTGGAGGAGGCTGACATTCATTATTATCATTTAGTGTTATCACTACAAAAGTTAGAAGCTGTTCTTTTTAATTCAGATGACTAGGATCTAAATGTCAGATTCCCTTTTGTTCAAAGTTCTAAAACAAAGAACATATTAAATAGTATTACTAATAACCATTGACCTAGAAATTCTTCCAATTAGAGATGGTTTGGGTATTTATTTTTAATTATTTCAACATTTATGAAACACAATTTTCTAAAAACAAGCCTCTCAGAGGCTTCTGAGGACCAAATTCTGACTGAGGAGGAGGGGGCTCTAACAAGTAGGCATGTCTTCCATGACCCTAGGAGACAGCCGTTCAGCTGGGCAAAGAAGACATACTCTTTCTGCAGTCATATGAGGGGCCCACCAGCCTCATGACACAGACATGGCAAGAGCACATTTACATGCTCAGGTCTGGCACTTTGGCCAGAAGCAGAGGCTTGCAATTGTATGTGACACACTTAATTAAGTAGAAGTTTTATGAGGTGAATGGCAATACCCCAGGGGCCAACACAAGGACATGGGATTTATTGAGCTCTAACTGCAAATTGACAGCCTTCAGCATGCACACAACAGAGCCTATATTATTAGAAAGTCAACGTTGTAAGAGAATTCTTTCAAGGCAAAGTGAGGTATCCATTCTCTAGTTGGGGTCCCTGCTCCATGACACCAGAACTTCTAACAGGAGCTCAAGGTGTACACCAGCAGGAGACATGCAGAAGGAAAGATGGAGGAGGAGTGACCAAAAAGCACAGTTAGAGCCTGCCCAGTGATCAAAGGTAGCAGGTAGAAGAGTTCCTAAAGATAAAGCCACCTTAATCAGGAACACCAAGAGCAATGAGATTTTCCATATCCTAGGGATAAGACAGGCCAGGCAGGGGTGTGATCAATAAGTTTGTTTTCAAGACCAAGAGGACCAGAGTCAGTCACCTATCTTAAAGTATCACTGCAACTTCACACCTCCATTGGCAGGATAAGCAGAAGGAAGCAGGAATGGGTGACACAAACAATCAAGGAGTGGCAACTGACCCTGCAATCACCATGTCTAGCTTTGGGAAACATTTTGGGGTGTAGATTTTTAAGACACACTAAATGCTCTGCTGAAAATCAAAAGAAACACACTGTAGACTTATGTCTACAAGTTTTAGCCCATGAATAAGTCAAAAAGTTCCTTAGGATTTAGGAGCATCTATCTCTTGAGATTTTATACTCTATCTTACGTCCTATCACTATGGGTAGCTCTGAGCAGCTCTCCCTGCAGGACCACAAGAAGTAAGGGTAAACTTGAAATGAGCATTTATTTCCTTGGGACATTTATTAAAGTAATAAGATGTTGTATGTTCTTTTTTATTAATCCATAATATTGCAACCTGATTCAAAGCAAACACATAAATAAGACAGTGCTGAGTATAGAGAAAAGATCTTTGTGAGGGATCCTTAGAGATGCTCACATATTTAAGGCAATGTGTCAGGATGGAGACTCTTGAGACCCTTTCAGGAGCTGGGTAATGTGGGATACAGTGACCATTCATCCTAGTTTTCCCAAGGCAATATTATTTTATCCAGTTGTTCCAGGGTAATCATTAATATTGTCCTCTTTTATTCTGAAAGGCATACCAGTCTGGACACCTAAATCATGCAGTAACCTGGAGCTGGGAATCAATCCAAGAGGTCTGACAGCTTCTCATCCTTCAGATGCAGGTTCCAACAACTAGTGCCTTTTACTTGCCTTGGTTCCAAAAGGGACACAACTTAGGCCAGACATCAGGTCAACCTCTGTGCTCACCTGCCCCTGCACTGATGACCATGATTCCTTTGGCCAGAGTCCATATTACAACCTCTCTGCCATCCACGCCAGGCCCATATCTTTAAGTTGATGGACTCATGCTAAAGCAAAAAGCATTTCTGCAGCTCTTAGCCTTTCTATTTGGTTGTCACAGAAACCAAAAACAAAAATCTCATTTCTCATTGGGACCCCATAACAATTTAGATATCTCGAAAAGAGATTTTTGGGAACTAAGTTGTCCAGATATTCTGAAGAACTGAGCATAGCTTATTTGGAAGATGAAAGAGTTCAAGTCTATGACCTTTAGAGGGTGTGCCCTCCATATGTAATGTGGGCACCAACCAACCCATTGCCTTCTTGCATATAGGAAGACCTCTAACTTTTATGCAAAGTTGGAATATGAGTTGTACAAACTACACACTCTTCAATTATCTCCATCAAGTGGCAGGATTTGCTGCTGACTGTGCTCACTGACCTACCAGGCTGGCTCTGAATTGGGGGTCCTATGTATACTCAAGCTTCAGTCTCTTTCTCAGTCTTTATTAGTCTGAGACAATGCATGGGTCAAGGTATTGGAATTAGATGAAACAGTATTTGGGTCCTAGCTCTGTGACCTTGGTATCTTTTCCAAATATTCATAAAATGGAAATATTAGATAAAAATAAATTGTTGTAACAGAGAGCAACAAAAATGAGCTTAAAGGATAAAGGTGTTTACTGCTCTCTCACATAACAGTCCAAAGTGAATGTTACAATTTGGTAGGGGGTTCTGTCCCACGCAGTCATCCAAGAACCCAGGCTGAGAGCATCTCTACCATCTTTATCCCATGGCTCCCAAGATAGCTGTAGTCATTGCCAGTTCTGTCAGTAAGGAGAGGGTAGGCAGCATGGATAATGCACATTTTTGTCTCATGGGCCCCAGTCTGAAAGTGGCCCACATTATTTCTATTCACACTCCATGGGAAGAACTTAATTATGTTGACCCATGTACTGCAAGGAGACCCATGTACTGCAAGGAGGGCTGGGAGAGGTAGCACCTGGCTGGTGTCCAAATCCCAGCCAAAATTTATTTCTATAAATGAAGGGAAGTGTGGATTTCTAAGTAGCATTTTCCATCACCATAGTAATACTACCTCTTTTGCAAGGTCGTTGCAAAGAGTATGTTAGACTAAATATGCACAGAATATGTGCAGATTCAAGAAATGAGATGTATTCCTACTTATAATATGCTCTTGTCTAGTCTTACATCTCTAAATACCATCTACATGCTAGTAATTTCCAAAATTACTAGCTCTGAATTCTCCCCTGAGTTCCAGATCCCAACTGACCTTTTTTCACATCCAGTTGGATATTTAGTAGACATCATAAAATGCCGATACCAATTCAGATTCCACTTCCAGTGTGTGAATTTTTTCCTCCACAACAAGCAATTCTCTAGCATATTGAGAATGTTTCCTGGGGCCAAGAAAGCAAAGAATGAGACTGACAATTCCATCATCACATTAAGGGCTTATTAAGGGAACTTACATTTGAGAAGCATCTTGGGACACTCCCAAGACCACATGGGTATTCTCTTCATTGATGGTGGGGGCTAAGGAATTATGTAGAACAGGGCAAGATAGATAGAGGTAATGAGGCATGACCCACCCCCGATAAGGGGAAAATACTTTACATTCTTTCCTGGAGCAGGGCCTATTCCAGGAACCAGCATGCTAGGGCATAGAGGAGGGGTTGAACAGTCTCTGAGGAGATTTCTCTGAAGGAATTTAAGGGAAGCAATTTCTATTTTTGCCTGATCCAGTTCTAGAATTAGATAGCAGTCACATCTTAGAATAGTCTATTCTCCACACAATACAGCTGTGTGTCCTACGATTCAACTCAATTCTGACACTACCTATCTGGAGATAGCATCAGATTCCACAGTTTAAAGGCTAAGTCCCACAATACTGCAGACACTTTGAATGCCAAGGTTGTTGCCTGTGCTTTAGATAAACATTGTAGATGGAGTTTCCCACAACCATTTCCTTGGGTTCAGTTAATTTAGTACAGTGGCTCACAGAACTCAGAGAAACATCTTACTTATTAAATTACTTGTTTATTACAAAGGACATAACTTAGGAACATTCATATAAAAGAGATGCTTAGGGCAAAGCATGAGGAAAAGGTGAAGAGCTTTCATGCTCTCTCTTAGAGGGCCATCTCCCTGAATCTGCAAACCCAGAAGCTCTCCAAACCATATTCCTTGGGTTTTTTTGTGGAGATTTTATTACATAGGCATGGTTGATTAAATCATGGACAATTGGTAATTGATTCAGACCTCCCCAGAAATCAGGGGGGTGGAACTGAAAGTTCCAACATTCTAATCACATTGTGGGCTTCCCAGGCAACCACCCCCCTATCCTTAGGTGTTATCCAAAAGTCACCTCATTAACATAACAAAAAACGTCTTTATCAGACTCATCACAGGAAATTCCAATGGCTTTAGGAGCTCTGTTCCAGGAAGAAAGGCCAAGGAATGAAGGCCAAATATATATTCTTATTATTAAGCACAATATCACACATCTCGAATTTAGTATGTACATATGTTTTTAAAACTTATCAAATAACGCATTTTAAATACATGTAGTTTATCATGTGTCAATTATACTTCATTCAATGAAATGTTTTTGTTTTTGTTTTTGTTTTAATGTTAGTATGTAGAAAAACAAACTCTTGCTTTTTTCCCCAAATATGTTCTGTCAAACAAATTCTAAAAGTCTGAAAGCTTTTCTAGAAATCAACGATAGAGATTTATTCAAGGGTCTTAAGAGTTTGCAAACTTGGAACACAGTTGGGCAAAAATCCAGAAGTGCTCCAAAGAAGAAAGAAAAGTTAAAAGTTCTTATAGTAAAAAGTGCATTGTTGAGAATTATCAGTCCTGCATTCTTCTTCCTAGGATTTGGGCAGGATGATTATCTATCAGATGTCAGACTTTAAGGATGCTGAATGCCAAATGGTCTAGAAGATAGGTTCTAATCCTGGTGTTCTGTACAAAGGCTAACAGGTGGCTATATGAATGAGTCCTTTGGGGAGTAAACAGGTGGCCTGAATATGTGAGGTCATCAGGGGATAACCATTAGGTCTAGATGTATGTATAGGCATTGAAGCAGCAGTGGAAAGTTCAAAAAAGTTTAAGTTAAAAAAAAAAATGGAGTCCTCTCTTGTGGCTTAATCTTCATGTTAACAATTTTAGCAGCTTGCTTAAAATGACTTTGTTTTAGATGGTCCCTACGTTCACTCTTACCTTAGTTTTTTCTCCAGTTGCCACCATTTCAGCAAATGGTACCACATAGTTTCCCAAATAAAAACGTAGGCAATGAATCTTGTCCCCTCCTCACACCTACATGTAATCTTGTCTATTTTGTCTCAAATTCATATACTTCTCTCTCTAAACTTGGTTTGAGCCATCATCATCATGTACCTACTCATGTGCCTACAACGGCCTACCTGTTAGTGCCCTGTATTCACTCTCATTGCCTTCTAATCTTATATTTTTGTGTATGTGTGGTAAAATATACATATATAAAATTTACCATTTTTACCACTTTACATGTACTGTTTATTGGCATTAAGTACATTCATATTATTGTGCAACCATCACCACCATCTATCTCCAGAAATTGTGTATCTTCCCAAACTGAAACACTATACCCATTAAACAATAACTGGCCATGCCCATTTTACCCCAATCCCTAGAAACCACCATTCCGTTACCTCTGGCTGACTGGAGCTCAAGTAACATGCGAGTCTTGGTTCCTACCACTGACAAAGAAATGAATTCCAATTCAGTGACAATTATGAGAGGTAAGATTTATTAAAAGTATATTTTAGAAGGAGATGGGCCACACTAAGGAAGGTGTCTTATTCCACGAGAAAGAATTCAAGGGTAAGATGAACAGCCAAAGAACTTAGGGGTCTAGTGACCAGATTCTTGTCTTATTCTGCAAGAAAGAACTCAGTCAAGACCAACAGCAAGCAGGAAAGTACAAGGTTTATTAAAGCAAAAATATACACTAAGGGGTGGGGGTGGAGTACGGGCTTGAGAGGGAGCGGGAGAGAAAGAGAGTGTGAGTCACCCCAAGAAGGCTAGTTAGGAACATTTTATTCTCCCTGGAGGCAGAGCGCAGGTAAAATGTGGCACTGACATAGTTTTGTTGTCTCCTCCCAGTAAGTGGAGAACTTGGTGTCCCACTTTTTCTTCCTCAAGTGATGTTTCTGGAACTATCATGGCATCAGGTGCATGATGGGAGATGCAGTATTTGCAATGTGGATGAAATTATAATGATATTATAATTAGCCAAAGTTCATGCCTTAGCCAAAGATGGTGTCTAGGTGGGAAAAGACTAGTTTGGCCTTATCCCCCTGCCAAAGCTAAAACAGGGAGGAAGTCTGAAGAAAAGAAAAATTCCTAGAGCTATATCCTGGAGGGGGAGGTGGTGTCCCCGAAATACCTGTCCTGCCTCAGAACTAGTTCCTTGGGTATAACAGCTCTGGTAAAAATTTGGTTTGAGTATTTTTATTTTCTATTTAACCTTTTTTCTCCTCTTACCAAACTCAAGAGGTTTGTTTTTTCTGCACACATCAAAGCCAAAGGAGACACAGATACAAGTGTGCAGCGAAGAAAGTAGAGGTATGTTTAAGGAAATGGCATCAAACTCAGAGACACAAGTGAGCTAGCACTCAAAGACCTGGCTCCTCAATGGCCTCTAGAGAATAGATTATATAGGTAAAACTCATTAGTCATGGTGATATGAAACATCACTTGTAAAATTCTTAATCTTTTAGCAGGAAATGAAATGAGACATCTCTTGCAGAGTTCTTAATCTTTTTAGTAAACCTAGTTGTTTTCATTCCTCCTTTCTTTGGGAAAAAAGACCCTCTCCCTCAAAACCCAATAATTGCCCCGATACTGATGACCCAGATCCTCCGGCTGTTGATAAGGGTCATTGCCCATGTTAGTGGAAATAATGTTAGACCAGACAGGGCTCTTAGTGTCTGAGAGGGGAGGGGACTTTAGACCAAAGGTCTTTTTTTTCACTCTTTAAGAAATATACTAACCAAGCCCATTTCCCTTTACTCACTTAATAGGTAAGTCAATAATAGAAATTAATAGATATATGATTTAAATAACAAGTTTGTATCTTCTTTTCCTTGTCTAGGGACTGAGGTGGCACTTCAGCAGGAAACCCAAGACCTCACCCTGACTAAGGCAGAAAGGGAAAGAGCTCCATGAAACCCCAATAGGCAGGGACTATGACCCTTCTCAGCAGGAAGCAGATACAGAAGAGACCTCCCGTCCCTCAACATTCATACTAATAATAAGGGGTTCATGGCTCTTAGAAAAGAGTTAGGCAGGGAAATTAGTTAGGGGGTTTTAGTTCTGCCTGCAAAGACACTGGGGTCATCCTATCCTAGAAGGCGTCTGCCCTAATCCGCCCACAATTAAGCAAGCCAGAAGGCTTTTTAGGCTAAAAGTAACTAATAGAAAGAAACAAGTGAGAAGAGAATTAGGTACCAGTTTAAGGCAGTCACTCGCACTTGTACAATGAAGACCCCAAAGACTTTCAATTCACTTGAGCCTCATTATATCATCATTATAATATGATGCATATGCCCAGAAGTTCATTAATATCATTATAACAGAATGAATTTTGGAAACAAATATGCGCAGAAAGTAAAGGATGAGCCGCTGAGTCTTGTCAATCTTAGTTATCAATCAAAGAAGCCCACTCACTTAAGAAAAGTAACCATCCACAACAAATAGGGATAAAAATCCCAAAGGCTTTGTTACCAGGCCTTTAGAGCTGCGCTTTTCTTGCTCAGGCCTGCTTTTAAGTCTGGAAGTGTACTTTCCTTTCTAATAAAGCTTTTTTTCTGCTATATTTTGGTGTCCTGCTCATTTCTTTGTTCATAACATCAAGAACCTGAACAATGCGCTGGGAGAGATCTCCACTCTCTGGTAATAATGGTAGCAAAGGAAGTTGGGGTCATGGGCTCTACTAATTGGTTGGGGCTAGGGCAGGAGGCAGTTGACCATTGCATCATGTCCAGATGTCAGTCTTGGAGTAGTTCTATCTGCTTTCAAGAGGATGCAGGTTGGTTGTTCAGCCTTTGTGGGTGTGGAGCAGCAGCAAGATGTTATTTTTAGTTTAACCAAAATTCTGTTTCTGTGGTCAACGACCTGAGGCTCTGTTCCTAAGACTGTTTGATGCTGATTTAAGGGCTTCATGATTAAGGGAGTGGTCAGTATGCAGTATGCAGTATGCAGAAGGATAAGGGAAGAAAAGAAGCAAGTGAGCACAAGGCCAGTTTGAATCAAGCTGAAAGAGAAGAGAAAAAGTCATTTTAAAGAACTGAAGATTTGCGTGGTTACAATCCCAGAGAAAGTCATTGCTTTCTTTTGTCTCTGACATCTTGCTCTGTGTTTTGAGAGCTTGGCTTTATGACCAGTGAGAATATTCTCTCTGGTCTCCACCCACCAGAGGATGCCTGTACCAGCACACAACTGGTGAGTGGCCAAATAGGCTATGGATCTGATAAGCAGTGTTTTCTTTGTCTGACTGTGCCAGCTCTCAGGGGAGTTTGTCAAAAGGGATTAAGCAATAGGGGACCTTTGTTGTCTCAACTTTTATTGTCTTATTAGTGCTGGAAAAGTCACATTCCAGTAGCACCTGCCTGGTGTCACAGATTAGCAGGTCTGTGACTAGAGGTATCTCATGTTCTTGTGAGAAACCAGAGACACCATTTGCACCAGCTCTATTATCGTTCTTCTTTGGGAATGGGGAGTCTTACAAATGAAATGTATTCTTTCTCAAGATTATAAACTCTAGAAGGAGAAAAGCTGCACCTTCTCTTTGGACACCCCTAGGGTCACCAGTCTGTGAGTACAGAGGGGAAAACGGTCATAGTCATCACATTTCTCTGGCTTTCTGCCTTACTCACTGCTAATTTAGAACCGTGAATCTTCCTCCAATCCACTCCCAACTCAGGTCCATGTATCTGCCAAAGTTACAGTCAGTTATTTCTGGGAATTTCTAGGGGTGTCTTGTGTGAAAAAGAGAAAAAGAATCTTTTAGATGGCTAGGACTGGACGCTCAACTAGAAGGTACCTGCCAGCATCTCACACACACCATCTTCCATGGGCCCCTTTGTGGGTCCTTAGCCCATCGCAAAGAGGGAGGCCAGATTCTGAAGCAACAGGTTTTTGATAGAGAAAAGCAGTTTTCATTCTTGAAGCAGCCTGATGAGGAGACAGAGAAAGCCCAAATCTGTCTCTCAAATACAGATTTGAAGCAAATTTAAAGAATAAGGTGGGGAGGAGCTGTGGATATTTATTAATTCTAATTTGGGGAGGGAGGGTCTGAGTTGATAGTTTGGAACTAAGCCATCTAAGGTAAAAATGTATAAGAGGGCAGGACATAAAGTAATTTCTATCTGGCAGAGTCTGGTCAGTCCTGTTCTGTATCCATGCTTAGTCTAGGCACTGGATCTTCCTTGTTGACAGAATTCTCAATTTTTAAAGAGTTCAAGATGGCAAACAACAGCACCTATGTTACTTGAGTTCCATGAACCTTGGTTTCATTATGCTCTCAGAGTCAGTTTAAGGTCATTTGGCTGCTGACTGCTCGCTCAAGCCTCTGGGACCAGTTTGAGTTGGCTTGGTCTGGTGGTCTCCAGAGCACTGTGAGGAGGCCTGAAAAACACTAAAAAGAAACTAGAGAGAAAAAAACTGTTAGCGTCTGATTTCAGTGTTAGGGGCTCGGTTTCACCTTCACTGTACAGTTGTTCCTGTGCAGGGCTACAATAGTGGCATGGCAGTCTGTAGGAAATTCTAGCAGGTAGGCATTGTTAAAGCCTGGCATAAGTGACCATTTAAAACTATTTTTTCTATCATACTTAATGCTAACTTATAAAAACCCAGAAAATACGTTTAAAGCCATACTAGCTTTCTAAATCTTATAAAAGAGTATGAAAATCCCTACCTTCCATAGATTTTCCTTTCACTTAACTTGAGTCCCAGGTCTCCTTCCTGTGTGAATACAGTAAATAAGAGACCCACTGAGAGATCTATTGCTAACCAACTCAAACGCAAGAGCAAAATGCTCCAGAAACCCAGTGTGGTGCCATGTAACACTAGAGGGCACCAGCACAAAGCAACCCCTTTCCAGCAAGCCAGTATGCTGCTAAATGGTCTAAAACTGGCTGGAGAGCAAAAAGCCTTCAAAATATGTGGAGTTTAAGATCAAAGGTGGTTATGCTAAAACATGGATGAACTTTGACATTATGCTCAATGAAATAAGCCAGTCACAAAAGGACAAATACTGGATGATTCCACACATATGAAGTTTCTAAAATAGTCAAATTCATAGATGCTAAGGGAAAGGCAATGGGAAGTTAGTGTTTAAATGGTTTCAGTTTTGTAAGATAAAAAAAGTTCTGGATGTGGATATGATGACAGTTGCCCAGCAATGTGAATGTAATAATGACACTGAACTGTACTCTTAAAAATGGTTAAAATGGTAAATTTTAACCTTGAAGGTAGCTAATTCACAATCTCCCCTGCCTAACCTCAGAGAAACACATGGGCAAACACAAGGGAAGGGTGACTCTCTGAACTGCCCTGGCCTTGATGCCTTCCAGAACTTTGGCACCAGAGCTCTTTCTAGCTACATTCATAGGCTACTTTCTGGGTCTACCTGGACTGGGGTAGAGGGTGGGGCAGGGAATAGTTGTGGAGAGAGCCAGCATATAGGCATGCAGTGTGCTGACCTGGCCTTTTCCTTTTCCTTTTACTCTTACTTACAGTAATGAGCATTTGCATGCATTATTTAACATTTATGCATTGTCAAGCAGTTCACCCAACTCCTTTATCTTCAGGACAGCCCTGATTCCCAGGACCAGCAATGAAAAGCAGTAAAAAGATTAGTGCACCACTTGAGGACACCTGGCTCCCTGGCCCATTTCTCAGGTCCCTGTGTCACCTCAGGCGAGTCCCACAACTTCTCTGAGCCTCAGTTTCCTCATTGGTAAAATGAGAGGGTTGGACAATTCCTACATAAATTTTCAGTCCCTAAGAGCCCTTCCAGAGCCACCCTTCTGAGAAATGGCCTGGCACAGCATGCCCCATTTAGCATACACAAAATCAAAAGAGAGAGAAGAGTCTTAGAAGGAAGAAGGCCAGCCCAGCACATACTTTTTAGAAAAAGATGCAGTTGAAGGCAAGGGGCCTCCATGATCTTCCAAAATGCAGGAAGGTCACTACAACTTCTTCTTCTCTCCTAGAACATCTCATTCTCTTCGGGGACAGTATTTAGGGAGCAAGTAAATACTCCAGTCCCGGCCTGCTCCCTCAGCTCCTGATCTGATTTTACCGGGTCTGCTCTGTAGCAGCCATGGGCACCTACCCCAAGCTTCATAGGCCTGGAGATGGCTAATCTCAACTAGTCCCACCTATAGCCCTTCAGGGGTCATATGGCCCTCAGCCCTCTTCTCTTCTTACTTGTCCTGGTGGCTGGGCTGGGTAAAGGAGCAGGCCCATGGGCTCTGTGCTTGCACCATCTCCGCCCACCTCAGCCTGACCCTCAGGGCCACACCAGGCTGTGCAGCCCATCAGCCCACAGAACTGCCTGCCCTGGAACTGCTCAGTCTTTAACTAGGCAGAAGTTTGATGAGGTAAATGTGAGCGCCAGATTTATGGAGACCTTCCACTGATCCAGGCCCAGCTGACTTTCCCACAGGTGCCCCCAGCCCTGGAGATAGGTGCCCCAAGGCCTTTCCTGGCCTGGCCCACCCTGTCTCTCTAGGTATAGACTGGTGTGACAAACACCCACATAAGCTCACGGGGCAGAGGAGAGAACATGAGGTTGGGAACAGCCAGCAGCAAGCTCATCACCAAGCCTTGGAAACCCCATGACTCCAATTCTCCATGCCATTTTATCCATCATGGAATGAACACTTAGAAATTGGAAGCCATGAGCAGAACAATTCTGTCATAAAACCTTAAGGACCATGACATGGCTGGGCCCCAAACTCAGCATGGTTTCTAAACTAACAATGGCTGTCTTTATTTACCAAGAGGATAAAAAAGGTAATTTGTTTCCTTAGAAGTTGCAAGCCTGTCACCTGCTCAGAATCAGTCCAAGCAGCTGTTCCAAGTACAGCCTTCAGCCCAAACTTAGGTCAACTGTAGGCTCGTATCTTTCTGAGGAGAGGGTGGAAATGTGTGCCATTGGCAACATGTGTATGTGTAGCTATATTTGTATGTAAGTGCTTATATCCATCATAAATAGATGTGTGTGCACATTTACCTATACATGCTTGCTAAGGTTTTGGGAGGTGGCAGGCTCTCCACATTCGCAGGATGGAAAAACCATCACATTTATTGTCTACCCTTGTGCAGTATTTAAAATACAACATTGAATGTGTGCAGGTTTTGAAATGTTATTCGACCACTTGGATTTTTTTTAAACTATGCTGACTTTAAGCCAGACTGCATCTGTGCACATTGAAAGGGACCATTCTTTCCTTCCCACTCCCAGCCCTGGCCCCCTCCCCACACACCCTCTTTCAAGTGAAACTCAAGTGTTTCCTTTCCCATAAGGCTCAGCCAGCCAGGCTTCTTCTCGAAGGCTGTGCTCAGCTCAGAGACCAAGCCCTGTTGCTTAGGCAGGCCTCCATGAGTCTTGAACTACAAACCTGAGTCCCAAGGTGGGAAACCGTCTGTCAACAGACCCCATATTTACGACCACAAAGCCAGGCTGGTCTCCTGGTGCAAAGCCACCAATCATGTCAAGAAATCCCTAGATCTTTGGTTTTCTCCTCCGAAAAGTTCTCTTCAGCTTTTAAGAAATGCTGTTTTCTCCTCTGTCTTCTGTCTAATGACCATTCTGATTAGGGGATTTCAGTGAAAAGAGGACCACAGTGCACATTCTCTGCTTTGAAGGAGTGTACTTGTCAGTGTCCAGAATTATTCTCGGTTCTCACCACTGTTATTTTAACCTGGAGATATCCTTTTGGTAGATTGGTCAGTCCCTCTAACTTCTCCAAAAGGCACCATGGCTGTATTTCCTAAAATATGTCTTTTCAATATTTCAGTATAAAACAATTTAGCATCATATATAACCCACAATGCAACTTTGTCAACCTCACGATTTTCATTTGTTTGTATATTTTCCAGTTCTGACCATGTGAATGACTATTTTAGCAGGTCTCAACTGGACATCTAATGTTTTCACTAACATTATTTAAAGTCACTTCCATTTGTGATACAGTCTGCACAATTATGATTCCTCATGTTTGATACTATTCCATCCAACGAATGCACCAGGATTTAGTCTGCCATACCTCTATTGCCGCACATTTAGGCACAGCATGGTGGAGACCAGTTGTCTCTTCCATTGAATTCCATATCCACTGGTATAATCATTTTCAGTCTCAATGAATTCCAGCTTGCTTTCTGATAAGATTTTAAGAACTTACAACACTGCCTAGAGTGAGCTTTTATTTATTTATTTATTTATTTATTTATTTATTTATTTATTTATTTTTAATTTTTTTTTTTTTACTGCAACCTTGCCAGGAATTAAATTAATTTTTGCTGACTTAGTAGTTTAAAAATGGTAAACTCAAAAGGTTATTTTAATTTGCATTTTTTTTTGATAACTAGTGAAGTTTTTTTTCTTAAACTCCATGCATTTTTAAATAACCTATAGCTACACTGTCATCCTTCCCTAGACTCCACTTCAAAGCAAAGGATGAAAATGAGGTCCAAAGGAAAAAAAGAAATAAAGATCACCAGAATGGCCTATGAATTCACTTAGATCTCCTCCAACTGGGATAGAATGGGAGACTGAGCTGTGAGATGGAGAGTGCAAAGTAATTTCAGAAACAGAGAAGGTTGCGGGCCATTTCCCTCCCTTTCCTAGGAGATAATAGGGTTTCTCTGTTGACACCTGTTACCTCCCTGGAGCCAGTTGCCTCCTAAGAGCAATCAGGGTCTCAATAGTTACCTTTTTTAACCACATGTTGCAAACCGTAAGCTCACTTTATGCAGCTGTTTTGTCCTTAAAGACAATACTTCTAGCACACATTTGACAATTTCTTTGCAGGATTGTAGTCTTTTTGGTTATTTCCCCTGCTTTATTGAGATATAATCGACGCATAACATTGTGTAAATTTAAGCTGTACAACCTGTTGATTTTATACATTTATGCAATATGATTTCCACCATAGCTTAGTTAACACCTCCATCAAATCACATAATTTTAATTTATTTTTTGTGGTGAGAACATTTAAAATCTACTCTCTTAGCAACTTTCAAGTATATAATACAATATTGTTAGCTATATTCACAATGTCATATATTAGATCTCCATAACTTATTCATCTTATAACTTGAAATTTGTATTTTTTGACCAATGTCTCCACTTTTGCTTCACCCTCAGCACTTGAGGATCACCATTCCAGTCAGTTTCTGTAAGTTCTACACTTAGATTTCATATATATGCTATATGATGCAGTATTTGTCTTTGTCTGATTTATCTCAGCATAATGCCCTCAAGGTTCATTCACGTTGTTACAAATGGCAGGATGCCCTTCTTTCTCATGGCAAAATAGTATTTATATACATCCTCTTTATCCATTCATCCTCTGATGGACACTTATGTTGTTTGCATATCTTGGCTATTAGCAAATAATGCGGCAATAAACATGAGAGTGCAGATATCTCTTTAAGAGCCTGTTTTCATTTCCTTTGAGTATATACCAATAAGTAGGATTGCTCAATCATATAGTAGTTCTATTTTGAATGTTTTGAGGAACCTCCATCTTGTTTCCAAGCTGCTGTACCAATTTGCATTTCCACCAACAGTGTACAAGGGTATCCTTTTCTCCATATCCTCACCAACACCTATCTTTTGTTTTGTTTTGTTTTATATAATAGCCATTCTAACAGGTGTGAGGTAATATCTCATTATAGTTTTTATTTGCATAGCTCTGATGATTGGTGATGTTGAGCACCTTTTCAAGAACCAATAAGCCAACTGTATGATTTCTTTGAAAAATCTTGCTCTTACAAATGGGAGCCTCAGGACTGCGGACTGAGGCCTCCAGGGGTTAAACTAAATTACCATCTGGGAGCACTGCTTTTTAAACTAGGCCACTTTGAGAATCTAATAGAAACCTGGACTTCGGTCTGTCACAGTCATGATATATACATACCATATCAGAGGTCTTAGAGTACCTGCGGCATCCACTGACATCAGAGTAAGAACCAAGTCCCTCCTGATCCACCAAGGACTTCTGCAGGGAAGTTCCATCTTGAGCTAGTGAAGACATTGGTATCTGATTGTAGGTTCATATTCAAGCCATCGGGGACATGTTGTCTTGTGAAGAAGTTAAGGAACAGTTTTGGAGGATGAGAAAAAGAAACTTGGGGAGAAATCAGAGGCATGGATGTTGGGCATCTAAGGAACTTTGTGAAAATCTGGGCCTTATCTTGATTCAGATATTCAGTACTCTTATTCTGATGATAAACAGCTCTGCCCAAAAAAGCTTTCCCACTGTCCTGTAAAGGTAGTCTCCCCTATAAACCATCAGGTATGGTTCTTGGGACAATCTCCTTCCTGAACTTCTCAAAGTTCTTATACTGTGCCATATTTTTCCCTCTAGCACAGCAAGAATCACCCACGTTACATTTGTCTGTCTCTCCCACTGGACTGTGATGTCCTGGAATACAAGAACATCTCTTACTTCTCTTATTCCCAGTTCATGTCTCCTGATAAAAGCATTGAACAAATGCCTGGCTTTAGATAAATAGAACCTAACTCTGCCTCTCCTTGAGTAAGCAGATGACTGCAGGGTTTGGGCAGCAATCTGGGCACAGAGACTCTTTGCAACCATCCACCAAAACAGCATCTTTGCCCAGAATCCTACGTGAACCTAAGCAGACCCCATAGAAATAGAACCTTTGGCATCAGCTTCTTGAGAACCAACCTCTGTTAGGGCATCAGTCCTCTAAGAAAGTCTTGGCACTGGTCACACTAATAGTGGAGCTTCATCAACCCCAGCAAGATAATCACACCCATCCCAGGTGGCTCTCTGAAGATCAGTGATAAGTGAAAAACAGATAGTAAAGTACTGGCCTCTGGTTGACACAAGATTCCTTGAGGATCCTAGCCCAGTCCTTCTATCTGGGTATTATGGGTGCCATTTATTTTTATTCAGTTTGGGTTATTTTTACTACTCCCCCTCCTAGAAATATTCAGATCATCATCTGCACCCTGTGCTTTGCTTTAGCATTACCCAATTTGTGTTAGAGCCTGCTATGTATTTAGCAATTCCTACATAAATTTTTAAAGATATTTTACACATATCTAATATCATATGTATAGCTTTCATTTTTCATATAAGGTAGTACAATATTACTTGTTCTTTTCACTTAGCATTGTGTCTGGAGCTCATTCTGTAGCAGTACATTTAGAGCTGCCTTGTTCTTTTTCATGGCTGCATAGTGTTCGCTTGTGTAGATTTACTTATCTAACCTCTCCCCAATTAATGGGCATTTAAGTTGTTTTTAATCTTCTGCTATCATAAATAATGTTACATTTTCTTGCAAAATTATGTCTGTAGGATATATTCCTAATAATGGGATTGCTGGGTCAACGGGCATGTGCATTTTTAAGACAGGTGGAAATTGCCCAGTTGTTCTGCACAGATGCCATGCCAGTTCACACTTGTGTCAACAATGTATGAATATGCCTATCTCCCCACACACGTAATACTTATCACTTATTTAATCTTTGCTATTTTAAGTGGAAAACATCTCATTGGGAGTTATATTTCTTAGAACTGAGATTAAGTTGACTTCTAGGTGGGCTTTGTTATGCTCGTTGCTATTGTATATTGAAGATTTATTTCATTATGTCTTAGACTAACTTAGTTTTCATTTGTGTATAGGGAAGTTATTGACTATAGTATATGGATTTTGAATCCAGTCACTTTACTGAAGTATTTTACTATTTAGAGTTCCCTGGAAAAAATAACTATCACACCAGCTGCAAAAGATGATTAGTTTACCTTCTTATTAATTTTTATATATCTCATTTCTTTCTCCTATAATTTGTTAACTGACCTCTAAAACAGTGTTACATGATATTTGTGAAAGTACATATTCCTGTTTTATTACTTTCTTTAATGTAAATGCTTCAAATATTTCTACATTTTTAAGCATGAGACTGTCTTTTGGATTGAATAGATTCTTGTATCATGTTAAGGAAGTATCTAAGTAGCTGGCTAAACATTAAGGAAAAGCATCTGCTAACATCTCAAAGACTCAACCTGGCACTATGTACTTCCTGGTAGAAAAACACACACCTATGAAGTAATCTTGTCCAAAAAAATGTCAAAGCTGGATATGATCTAGCTTCTAGATACAACTACCAACTTATGGAAATATAGAAGACAGAGGAGCTGTTTACACTACACCACAGGGAAGGAATCAGCAAAATCCAGACTGCAGGAAACTCTACAGGACACACAACTCAGGTTTTTCAACAAATAAATTCCAAGGGTCGAGAGGAAGAGAAAGGTTCAGGGAAACACCTCTAGGTTAAAAAGACTTGAAAGATAGCAACCAATATGTGAGACTTATTTGGATTCTGATTCAAACAAATGCATTGTGAGAGAATTATAACATTCATGAGACAATGAGAAATTTGCATATTTACTGGACATTTGGTGAAATTAAGAAAGTTTTATTAATCTTTTGGTGTAACAATGGAGTTAAGGTTGTTTTTTCAATCTTCATCTTTAAGAGATATGTACTAAAATATCAATTGATGAAATAATACGATGTCTAGATTTGGTTCAAAATAATGTAAGAGACAGGCAAGTGGATGGGGGCACAGATGTAACAAGAGTGGCCATAATTGCTACATCTTAAATATAAACAATTTTTGTTAGTCAGTTATACCTCAATAAAGCTTGAAAGAAAGTGGCCATAGATTAAGCAGTGTAGTGGGGACATGGGGGTTCATTAGACTATTCTGTTAGCTTTTGAATTTTTGAAGTTCTTTATTATATAAGATTTTAAAAATGAATAATGCATTTTAAAAATGCCTACTTAGAATCTGTGGAATGGCTAAATTATTTTCCTCCTTTCTCTTAATATGTTGTATATTATTAATCAATTTTCTATTAGTGAGCCAACCTTGCCTCCCTGGAAAAGAAAGCCATTCAGTTATGGCCTATTATTCTCTTAATGGGTTGCTAGGTTTTCTTTATTATTATTTTTTTTCCAGCTTTGTTGAAATATAATAGACAATTAGTTGCTAGTATTTACATTTTACAATTCAATGAGATTTTTTTTTTCAATTATAGCTGGTATACAATCATATACCAGTTTCAGTTCTACAGCATAGTGATCAGAGATCCATATAACTCGCAAAGCATCACCCCACTAAATCTAGTACCCCTCTACCTCACTACATACTTATTACAACATTATTAACCATCTTCCCCATGCTACACTCTGCATCTCCATGTCTATTCTGCAACTATCTGTTTGTACTTCTTAATCCCTTTGCCTTTTGTCGCTGTCCCCCCAACTCCCTCCCATCTAGTAGCCCTCAAAATATTTTCTGTATCTATGAGTTTATTACTGCTTTTGTTGTTGTTGTTTATTTTGTTCTTGAGATTCTACATGTACATGAAATCATGTGATATTTGTCTCTCTATCTGACCCATTTCATTCAGCGCAATACCCTCCAGGTCCATCAAGGCAATAACTTTTTACAACCCCTTCTTTTTAGTCTGTGTGTGTCTTTTAATGAGGTGAGTCTCTTGTAGGTAGCATGTATAGGGGTCTTGTTTTCTTATCCATTCAGCCACTCTATCTTACAAGTGGAGCACTTAATTCTTTTCCATTTGAGGTACTTGTTGATAGATATGTAGTGATTAGCATTCTTTATTCTTGGTTTTGATACATATTTTTTCTTATTAAAGAAGTCCCTCCAACATTTCCTGTAATACAGCTTGGTGTTGATAAATGCCTTTAGCTTATTTTTTTCTGGGAAGCTCTTTATCTATCTTTCGACCCTAAATGATAGCTTTACTGGATAAACTATTTTTGGTTGTAGATTCTGGGTTTTCATCACATCAAATATTTTGGGCCAAACTCTTCTGTCCTGCATAGTTTCTTTTGAGAAATCAGCAGTAAGTCTTATGGGTATTCCCTTGTAGTAACTAACTGCTTTTCTCTTGCTGCTTTTAAGATTCTCTCTTTGTATTTAACCTTTGGCATTTTAATTATGATGTGTCTTGGTGTGGGCCTCTTTGGATCTCTAGTTTTTGAGCTTCTCTGAGCTTCCTGGGGTTTTATATCTATTTCCTTCACCAGGCGAGGAAAGTTTTCCATTATTATTTCTTCAAACAGCTCTTCAACATCTTTTTTTCCCTTCTGGTACTCCTATGACATGGATATTTTTATATTTAATAGTGTCCCATAGGCTCCTTAAATTATTATTATAGTCTTGGCTTCTTTTTACTTGCCATTCTGTTTGAGTATCCTTGGCTTCCCCATCCTCTGTATTGGTGGTTCAAGTCTCTTCTTTATCCACTTTGTTTATTCCCTGTAATATACTCTTCATCTCAGATAATGTGTTCTTCATTTCTGACTGGTTTCCTTTTATAATTTCCATTTCCATTTTTATGTTTTTTATCTCTTTGTTGAAGTTCTCACTGAATTTATCTACACTTCCCGAAAGTTAATTGAGCATCTTTATAAACAGTGTTTTGAATTGTGCATATATTAGATTGCTTAACTCCATTATTGCTGGATCTCTGTTCTGTTCTCTCATATGGTTCTGCTTCTTTGTCTTCTCATTTTGGCTGCCTTTCCATGTCTGTTTTTATGTACTAAGCAAAGCTCCTAAGTCTCCTAGTCTTATTACTGCAGCTTTGTGTAGTAGGTGTCCAGTGGCACCCTCCTGCTGACCAAGTTTAGCCCCAGACTGTGTCCCTCCAGGGCCACCTGTTAAGATGCAGTAAGCAATCCACAGATGCTGTGCTTATAGTTGCCTCAAGAGGCCATGCCAGACACCATGACCAGCTGCCACCATTGTGAGTCTTGGCACTGCTAAGCAAAGAGCACATGACTCAGGGAGGACACACCTGGATATGGCTTGGGTGGTGCCTCAAGTTGAGGGAGGCAGGGTTTCAGGGAATCCTCTGGGTGGAGAGACCTGTGTGATCCAGTCTGATGCAGTATCAACTATGGCAGTGCTGCATTTCGCACACTGGGAAGGGGAGGGCTCAACAGAAGAACAATGGATACTGCCGGAACTTCTGTCTGGGAGAAAGCCTTGCCTCTGGTCCTCGCTTCAACAACTGGGTGTTCCCCTGTAAGTCCCTGGTTCCCCTAGGGCAGCCAACTTGGCCCTGGTGCTCAGAGCGAGCAGGACCATCACCATGAAAGTCCACTAATGGATATGGCCTTTTTAATAGGCATCTGCCGCTGCTGCAGCCTCCGTCCCACTCAGCAGCTTGGGACCCAGCAGCCTCACATCTTCCCCCTCTCCTACCTTCTACCATTGTAGGTTGATTAATTATTTCTCTCTCTAGTTGTGCTTCTGTTCATCTAGATCTCAGACAACTTTCCTTGCTGTTTGCACCATGTTTCTGTCATAACTTTGATTTGGTCACAAGACGAATGAATAGAGCCTCTATCATCCACACCATTTTTTCTGCTCTCTCTTTGCTGTTATTTTGATTAAGACTTTTGAATTATTATTCTTAAGTGAGATTAGTGAAGACCTTAGTTTTAACGTAAACTCAAAAATAGATGTTTGTAATGGAAGACACCTTGAGGCTCTTACAACAGTGATGATAGTGAAGTAAATATTGATTACCTGTCACTGCAGTTGAGCACTTGACTTCTTAACTTGTCCTGCCCTTCATCTCACAATTGAGAAGAATGGATCTCAAGTGCCCTGGAGCAAAGAGAGAAAAAGTAGCAGTAGCATGCAATCCACTGAGCCACACTGCCTCTGAGCCTGCATCATTTCCTAAGCCAGCCACCCAAAACTGCTGGATGTCCTGCACACTCTCCTGGTCTTAGAGTCACAGGGCTAAAGACTCTCCAATCCTAACATGAGGTTTTTACCTAGAGTGACCAGAATCAGAATAGGAGTTGTTCCTCTACAGTCTTTTCCTTGGCCAACATCTTGCCTCATTGAGGCCATTTCAGGAAAGTTGGAAATAGCCCATTGAAATATCTTGAGAATCTTTGAACAATGAATGTATATGGAAATCAAAGTTTCATTTCCTGTCACAGGGATCATCTCATAAAAAAATAATATCAGATGTTTCACAAATTTAACTTATATTAATATAACATGATGACTAGGGGAGAAGAATGCTCTTGATTTGATACTGACTGGAAACAAGAAGATTTAAAAAAAACAGTATATAGAGTAAAATCTCAAGTTTGTTATACATGTATATACCAAAAAAAAAAAAAAGGAAGGAAGGAAAAATACCAAAACATTAATAGTGGTGTACCTGGATGGTGAATTATAGGTGACTTTTTTGTTGTTGTTGTTTCTGAAAATATTTTTCAAGAAATTCATCCTAATTTTTTAAAAAGCTATCATTTAAATTAAAACAAATAACATAGTGGTACACCATAGGTGATCAAAGGATTGTGGCTAATCTTATTCTATGGGAATTTATCCTGTTTAGTTAAATTTTCAAAAACATAATCAATTGGCCCTTAATACGTCCACTTGAGTAAAAAGTGTACTATCATCATAGTGTGTTATTTTTTTTAAAGCTTTATTCAGTACTGGACCCAAATATTTCCCCCAACAAAGCCAGTATATTCTGTTTACTCTTCTCACTGCTCACTCTGTGATCTGACCAAGAATCACTTAAAAATAAAGAGCAAAACTATGTAGGAAGCTTGAGATCAGCCAGAAACAGAGACCCCATTATCTCCTCAAGTACGAATCTCATTTTCCTAGAGCACTGTCTCTATGGACAAGTCTGACGTTCCCATGAGATTTATTCTCAGCACTGCTCACCTCCTGGGGCATCACTCCCACGACTTGCTACCCCACATTTCCAAAATGCCTCTGTGCTAATATTGTCTAGATGCATGCAGATGGATGCACAATACCCTAATGCTATTTTGAAAGCTGTAAAATAGGTAGGCACAGAACACTTGAGATTCTTTTGCTGTGCAATTGCAATTATCATAAATAATTGACAAAAGAGCACTCCAAATTGTCAGATGTTTTGCTTTCAAAGAAATCAACTCTCCACTCTTAACAAACCCGGCACATGCAAGCCATAATGTAGGGCTTATAGATTTATTTCCTGCATCTGCTTTTATTACATAATGTGTACCCAACTCTCCAAAAACACTTCAAATTGATTGTGTCTGCTATTGTTTCAGAAATGGTCGTGTTAATATTGATTTCCAGAACTACCTTATGACCTAAAGAGAGCCCAATCCTTCCAGGTAGGGAGAATTGGCCTATATAAGCCACTTCCACTCAACTTAAAAATAAATACACTAAGATATAACAGATACTGCCAAATAAATAACCATCTATTAAAAAACAACTTTTCTGTGATTTGAAGGAAATGAAGGTTTACTTTAAAAAAAAAAAAAAGAAATAATTTGGCTTTCCTCTCAATACCAACTATGCCATTTGTAAAAACAACTGAGACCTCAAAATTGCTCTGAGCTCATTTCTCTGGGCCACAGTGGCAGGATTCAAGGTTCTTGGGTGGTCATCATCCCATGCAGAGGAGGGAAGCAAACCAAGGGAAATCCTGGAAGAAAGAATGTTGTCCAGACCAGGGCAGTGTTATTTGAGAATATCATTAGGAGTTGTGTGGTGAAAATAGGTTGCATTTAAACTAGGCCATATTTCTAGGGGAGCTCTGAAGAATCCTCTGAAGAAGCTCACAAGCTTTCAATATGAAGCAAGGAAGTATTTTTGGACCCATTTTACAGTAGAAGTAATGGATTTTCAAATTTTATGCAAAATCACAGAGTAAATTTGGTAATTATATGTTTTATTTGAGTAGTCTGCAGTTGCAAGATTATTCACTCACACAAAATTTATCTGTAGTCTAATGGATCAAAATAATTGGTTGATCTCTGCCAAGTTTTTTTCTTTCTATTGTGTGTGTGTGTGTGTGTGTGTGTGTGTGTGTGTGTGTGTGTATGGCGCGTGTGCTCACTGATCAAGGCTTTGGAGAACTCATTTCTTTGTGTCTGTTCAATAATAGAGCAAGAATAATTTTTAAACAACAAAAAATAGACCTTAGCATTGCTTTAATTTGTAAAACCATTGAGTAGACAAAGACCAAAGGAAAGCAAGGGCAGTGATGGAGAATGTACCTTGCATCCCACCCTCACCTCTGTTGCCCTGCCTGCTCTGTCTTCTCACCTGCTAACCTGGCCTCATTTACAGTCTCAGTCCTCGGAGGGCGGAGACTGCTGTTACTTGTATGTTGATGTACCTGATACCAGATGAAGTTTGTAGCAGAAGCTTGTAGACATTGGTGACTAATTTCCTAAGATGAGTTGCCCTTTGTTGATCAAATGTTTTGAAGCAGATGCTGGGCTGATCTCCTTAAGGCCTCCATGAGCCCTGTCTGTTGATTGCATGGCCATCAACAATCCCACTGGGACAGTGTCTTGTAAAGGAACATAGGCTTAAGGCTTCCTATACTAAACTTCCTATATCACTGGGACCTTTAATTTTTCTGATAGGAATGTTTAAATTCTGTGGAATTGGTGCTGTGAGAAACTATTGTGGAAAGAGGTGAGCTGAGCTGTGCTCTAGCCTTGGAGCCCCACAGGTACAGGGTCTGAGTTTTACACAAAGGCTCTTTCAAGTGAGTGAACCAGCTCAGAGATACTGGGGGAAGGAAAATGGGAAGAATAGTATGCACATGTACATGGGCGACTGGGCTGGCCTGAGGAAGTTTTTGTACTGATACACTTACCTCTGTCTATATTCTTTTAGGGCCACTGGATAAGATCCTTGTCAGAGGCACAGGCTCAGAAACAGAGATCTGGAAGTTCCATCCATAGTCCCTCTTCCAGAGCAGTAGGCTGGGCTTTACTGAGGACGAGCAATAAACCCAAAATGTCTTCCCTTAAGTGAGACCAAGAGAGGTTCCAGGCAGCCTGCTGTGTCTAAGTTTCCTTGCTAATGTCCATTGAACCAAAAAGATGGTTAGGCAAGATCTCTGATTGGTTAATGGAGAAGGCAGGCATGCTTTGGTTTCTTTCATTCCTTCAGTGTTTGAAGAGTTTCCAGACACTTCAATAAAAGACATATCCTCATCACCGTGTGCATCTGTCAACACCTATGTGAACACAGGGAGATCAATCTAATCCATGGCAATGGCTGCTGCAGAAAAAAGTAAGGATACTTCTATGCTTGTAATACTGAAGAAAAAGGTTACTCAAAGTCTTCAAGGCCATGTATTTTTCAGAGCTCTCCTTACTACTACATGACCACAAAGAATTCACTTAACCTCTCTGAATTTCAGCCTATACATTGTCAAACTCTCCAGATGTTCCTAAGTATAAAGTTTTAAACTATGTACACTATAGTGTATTCTCAATAGCCAGATGTTTTGCTATATTGAGAATATGGTATGAAAAATATAACTTACAACTTGTTTTAGTAATTTCAGGTACTATTTGTTGTGGACCTACTAGGTTTCAAGAGCTAAACTATGCTTTGCTTAAGTAGTATTTCTAATCATTACAAAAACCTTATGAGTTTGGCATAATTACCTACATTTGTCCTTTTCCTTATGTCAGTCCTATGGATTAGGAGGTCCCATGACATTTTATGGAGACAGAACTGAAGTCAGGAAGCCATGTTACCCACCTTGAGTCACATGTTTGGTACTTGACAAAAGTAGGAATTGGAAGGCAGTTCTGCCCAACTCTAAAATCCACTTTTCCTTCATCTTTCTGAATCTGTTTTCTCATCAGTACCATGGGCATAATGCCATCTTCAGAAGGTTAATAAAATAAAATAATATACATTGACTAGGAGGCTACAAATTCAGTCTCTTTGGCCATTTTAGCACAGGGATTTGATTTGAGGAACACAATGCTTTAAAATTATTTAATCTGAATCAAACAGGCAGGGGATATTCTCTTCAGTTAAACACAAATCCCCCTATGCCGTATTGCCCCGACCCAGCTGATTCACTAATTGGCCTTTCCCAATAGGACCCTAAAATTGTGTGTATATGACCCCTGTCCAGTGGGGAGGGCAGAGAAGAAGTGGATTGGTCAAATTCTGTTCCACAGTGATCCAGAAGAAGAGAGAAACATAGGCGGGTGATGGCAACAAGGAAGGAATCGTTTCCCAAGCCTTAAATCACCTGAGCTCATTGCCAAGAACATGCCAGAGTTGAAAATTCACATCACTCTTTACCATTTTACAAAAGAGGATGATCTCCTTACCCTTCCCACAGGACTCCAGAAGCCAAGCCAGAAAGCCTTCATTAATGATGAAACAATCAAAGGAGTTTATGTCTTATGCTCTGTGAAAGATGAGGCTGGTTGGACAAACTGAGCGTTTTGCCTGTGTTGGAATGTCCTATATAAAGATATATGATGGAAAGGAGAGATGATTTTTGTTTAATAACTTTGCTTTTTACATTCTTCGACTACTGTCAAAGAATCTATCTCTGACAGGAGGTGTCCTGGGAGCCAAACTCCCAGGATAGATCGCATCTGTCAACTAAAAGCTGCAGAGGAAATAAGCCTGAAATGGGAAAGGAGGAGGAGGGAACATGGTAAATTAACCATATTTTCTTATTTTCTGTATTCCTTATGATCTGGCATCTGGGGCCTCACTGACAGAGAGAAACTGCCACTCCCAGGGTTAGCCAGTTCTTAGAGATGGCAAAGGACTCACCTGTGAGCACATCCTTCATATGCGAACCAATGGATCTATATCCCCACCACCTCCTCTATGGCTTATCACACTCTGGACCACTATTTCCCTGCCCTAATCACCTCAGAGCCAGGTACTTGACAATCAGGAATGGCCCCCAGGCTCCAGAAATTATTCACAGCAGCCAATCCTACACCTGCTTATCCTGCCTTGCTCTTTCATTCCTGTTGAAACCACAATAAAGGCTCTGGTCCATGCATTCCTCCCATTCTGTCCGCCTCTTAACTGACACCAATGCTTCCTTAGGTGGTCCTAATGGCAAAAAGTAGTCACAAATAAACTTCTCTTTTTATTTGTGAAGTTTGCCCCCCTTCTCTTTGTATTTGTGACTAATAAAATATTTTTTCAATGGCAATTTTCTTCTGATCTCTTGGCCTCGACATACCTGAATAATAATAAAACTTACATTTTAAAACATGGGGATCCAATCTGTCTTTGATCATAGGGCACAAATTCTCTATTTTTGGTTCCCCAATTAAATGGTTATAATCATCCAATTAATTGAGCAGCAATTAGAAATATATTGAGGTTGCTTGCAGTGTACACTCAATATTATAAGCACTATGTAGGTTAAAAAGAAACAGAAAACCAGGTCCCAGTCCTCAGAAACTTACAATCTTATCATTTCCAATCCTGTTGTTAGAAGATGGACATTGAGACCTCCTACCCAATGCCTCATAATCTATCAGGACATTTCAAAAAGTGTGTTTCATAGAACAGTAATTCTAGGGAATGGGAATGCCCAGGAAGGAAGAGTTCAGTAGTCATTGTTTCTGGAGAGTCACAAAGCTCATTAGCATATTAAAGTCTTGGGGAAAACCAGTTTAAATTTTATTTCTTGCTGGAACTGTTTTTTTTTTTTTCAGATTGTATTTGTGACAACTAATAACAGCTATTGACTGCCCATGAAACTTATTGTTGTCAGAACATACTTTTGGAAACACCAATCTATAACAAACAACTGCTTAAATATAACTTATTTAAGTTATATGAGAAATTTCAGAATTTAGGAGCAATACGCCGTTTCCTCAACTGATAGTTTAGTATGCTTTGTTATTTTTGAATATATAACTGATCCCAATAATCAGCTCATAGACAAAAAAAAGTGGAAAAAATATATGGAAGAAGCTGTTAGTTGCCTCATAATATTCCTCCTCCTCTTATTTAATTACAGAATTCCGATTTTATTGGGAGTGGCAACATGCCATTCTAAGAGACTATATTTCCTCCCTTGTAGTTAGATATTGCCAGTAACTACTGCCAGTGAGGCAGTCATGGTGGGCCTTCTGGGATGTTTTCTTAAAGAGAGTTAACTCAGATACTGAGCCCATTTTGCCCATTTACGACTCTTTAGTCCTGCCATCTAGAATGCAGATGTGATGGAAGGAGCTCTATCGGCAATTTTGGACCATACAGTTACCTTTAAAATGGGAGCTATGAACTGAGGATGTGAAAGCAGAAGAGGCCTGGGTCCCTGCTGACATTATGAAGCTGCCACATCAGTCCAGGAATGCCTATATCAGGATGTGCTTTACATAACAAAAAAAAACACTTACATGTTTAAATCACTGTTATTTGAGATTTTCTTTTATAAGCAATGGAGCCAAAACTTAACCAAAGAAAAGAGAGTAACTACTTGAGAGAGTTTATTGATACTTCTACAGAAGTTTATTGGCCAACTTTCCAAAAAACTTTCACCTTTCCAGCTGTTGCTCCAAGCAAAACATGATCTATTACCTGATAACCAAGAGCAGAATTCCCTTTTCATCTAGGGATTCCTTGTCACCCCAGAATCTTAGCCTGTGGCCCTTTGTTGTTTCTGCAGAATAGGAATTATGTTTTCCTTGCCAGATTCCTTACAGAGTTACACAGCATGAGTTTTCACTGATCATTGCTTTTCACAATATAAATTTATCCTGTAAATCTTATTCTCATTTTCCTGCGTGCATCTCTCTTTTGGATGAAGATTCTCACCACAAGGTTGCTATGTCATACAGTTGTGATATTTTCTCCGGGTTTCCATCCTCTTTTCTCCATCCGTCGGGAATTGAGTTTCCAGTAAGAGGAAGTTTCTTTTTGATTCAATAAATTGATGTAAGAAGAGGAGCAAAAATGATTTTGGTTAGAATATGTTCGCTTTTCCAGCTGTCTCATCCAAATTCAAAAGCTCCTTACTTAATTCTGTCTATGTGCAAAACAAAAATGAAATGGCCCACAAAGAAACGAAAGGCTTTTACAGAGTGAAAATAATTGATTCTTCTTCATCTCAGAAATAATGTCATCTCAGGAAAAGTCTGTAACAAGGTTTTCGTTCTTCTTTTAAGCTAATAGTAAGTGAAATGTAAGAGTTGAATTTTGTGAAAATTGTTTTAGTCCTTTAGAGCTGCTATTAAAAAAAGATACCATAGACGGGGTGACTTTTAAGCAACAGAAACTTATTTCTCACTGTCCTGGAGTCTGGAAGTCTAAGATCTGGGTGCCAACAGGGTTGAGTAAGGACCTTGCAGATTGTTGACTTCTTGCTGTGTCTTCACATGGCAGAAGGAGCTAGGAAGTACCGTGGGGTGTCTCTTTTATAAGAACATTAATCCCATTCATGAGGGCTCCACCCTCATTACATATGAATTTTGGAGGGATACAAAGATTCAGACTATAGTAAAAATATCATGGTTTACTAAGTCATTCACTTTAGTCTCTAGAATAAGGATAGATGGATAGACAGATGTGTGTGTGTG